>NC_041013.1:25075660-25157883 GCF_004193775.1 Glycine soja
TGTTTCGGCCGAAACTGGCATGTTCCCATTTATTCGGCCAGGAAACATTTGCCCGTCTCGGCAAAAAAATATTTTTCACCGATATTGATCGAAAAAAATGACAGTCGACATCGGCCAGAATAGATGACCGATCGAGGTCTAAAAAACAAGCATCACTGCATGACGCCGATCGAACATTTCCTTACCGACATCATGCATATTTCATTAAGGGATTGAATAGAAAACTCAATAGCCGACATCGGTCGTGAAGTAGCCCGACTGATACTTTTCAGCCGACATTGCGTAATTTTTTTTTAAAAACGCTCGCTGGCCGATAATGTTTTTTTTTACGGCAGAGGAAGTTTTCGTGTGTTGGTGTTGATGAAATAATTTACAATGTAGGTCGGCTAGGTTTTTTTGTGCAAGCTCAACCGACATTTTATTTCGGCCTAAACTGGCATGTTCCCATTTATTCGGCCACGAAAAATTTAGCTCATCTCGGCCAAAAAATATTTTTCATCGATATTGATCGAAAAAATTGACAGTCGACGTCGGCCAGGAAAGATGACCGTTTGAGGTGTAATAAAGAAGCATCACCGCATGACGCCGATCGAACATTTCCGTACCGACATCATGCATTTTTGATTAAGGGATTGAATTGAAAACTCAATAGCCGACATCGGTCGTGAAGTATCCCTGACTGACATTTTTCAGCCGACATTGCGTAATTTTTTTTTAAAAACGCTCGCTGGCCAATAATGTTTTTTTTTACGGCAGAAGAAGTTTTCATGTGTTGGTGTTGCATAAATAATTTACAATGTAGGTCGGCTAGGTTTTTTTGTGCGAGCTCAACCGACATTTTATTTCGGCCGAAACTGGCATGTTCCCATTTATTCGTCCACGAAAAATTCAGCCCATCTCGGCAAAAAAATATGTTTCACCGATATTAATCGAAAAAAATGCCAGTCGACGTCGGCCAGGAAAGATGACCGATCGAGGTTAAAAAGGAAGCATCACCGCATGACGCCGATCGAACATTTCCATACCGACATCATGCATATTTCATTAAGGGATTGAATAGAACACTGAATAGGCGACATCGGTCGTGAAGTAGCTTAGACTGATATTTTTCAGCCGATATTGCGCAATATTTTTTTAAAAAAGCTTGCTGGCCGATAATGTTTTTTTTTTACGGCAGAGTAAGTTTTCTTGTTTTGGTGTTGCATAAAAAATGTACAATGTAGGTCGGCTAGGTTTTTTTGTGCTAGCTCAACCGACGTTTTGTTTCGGCCGAAACTGGCATGTTCCCATTTATTCGGCCAGGAAAACATTGGCCCATCTCGGCAAAAAAATATATTTCATCAATATTGATCGAAAAAATTGACAGTCGACGTCGGCAAGGAAAGATGACTGTTCGAGGTGTAAAAAAGAAGTATCACCGCATGACGCCGATCGAACATTTCCTTACCGACATCATGCATATTTCATTAAGGGATTGAATAGAAAATTCAATAGCCGACATCGGTCGTGAAGTAGCCCGACTGATATATTTCAGCCGACATTGCGCAATTTATTTTTAAAAACGCTCGCTGGCCGATAATGTTTTTTTTTTACGGCAGAGGAAGTTTTCTTGTTTTGGTGTTGCATAATAAATGTACAATGTAGGTCGGCTAGGTTTTTTTGTGCGAGCTCAACCGACGTTTTGTTTCGGCCGAAACTGGCATGTTCCCATTTATTCGGCCAGGAAAACATTGGCCCATCTCGGCTAAAAAATATATTTCATCGATATTGATCGAAAAAATTGACAGTCGACGTCGGCCAGGAAAGATGACCGTTCGAGGTGTAAAAAAGAAGCATCACCGCATGACGCCGATTGAACATTTCCTTACCGACATCATGCATATTTGATTAAGGGATTGAATAGAAAACTCAATAGCCGACATCGGTCGTGAAGTAGCCCGACTGATATTTTTCAGCCGACATTGCGCAATTTATTTTTAAAAACGCTCGCTGGCCGACAATGTTTTTTTTTACGGCAGAAGAAGTTTTCATGTGTTGGTGTTGCATAAATAATTTACAATGTAGGTCGGCTAGGTTTTTTTGTGCGAGCTCAACCGACATTTTATTTCGGCCGAAACTGGCATGTTCCCATTTATTCGGCCACGAAAAATTTAGCCCATCTCGGCCAAAAAATATTTTTCACCGATATTGATCGAAAAAATTGACAGTCGACGTCGGCCAGGAAAGATGACCGTTCGAGGTGTAATAAAGAAGCATCACCGCATGACGCCGATCGAACATTTCCTTATCGACATCATGCATATTTGATTAAGGGATTGGATTGAAAACTCAATAGCCGACATCGGTCGTGAAGTATCCCCGACTGACATTTTTCAGCCGACATTGCGTAATTTATTTTTAAAAACGCTCGCTGGCCGACAATGTTTTTTTTTACGGCAGAAGAAGTTTTCGTGTGTTGGTGTTGCATAAATAATTTACAATGTAGGTCGGCTAGGTTTTTTTGTGCGAGCTCAACCGACATTTTATTTCGGCCGAAACTGGCATGTTCCCATTTATTCGGCCACGAAAAATTCAGCCCATCTCGGCAAAAAAATATGTTTCACCGATATTGATCGAAAAAAATGTCAGTCGACGTCGGCCAGGAAAGATGACCGTTCGAGGTGTAAAAAAGAAGCATCACCGCATGACGCCGATTGAACATTTCCTTACCGACATCATGCATATTTCATTAAGGGATTGAATAGAACACTCAATAGGCGACATCGGTCGTGAAGTAGCCCCGACAGATATTTTTCAGCCGACATTGCGCAATATTTTTTTAAAAAAGCTCGCTGGCCGATAATGTTTTTTTTTACGGCAGAATAAGTTTTCTTGTTTTGGTGATGCATAAAAAATATACAATGTAGGTCGGCTAGGTTTTCTTGTGCGAGCTCAACCGACGTTTTTTTTCGGCCGAAACTGGCATCGTCCCATTTATTCGGCCAGGAAAACATTAGCCCATCTCGGCAAAAAAATATTTTTCATCGATATTGATCGAAAAAATTGACAGTCGACGTCGGCCAGGAAAGATGACCGTTCGAGGTGTAAAAGAGAAGCATCACCGCATGACGCCGATCGAACATTTTTTTACAGACATCATGCATATTTCATTAAGGGATTGAATAGAACACTCAATAGGCGACATCGGTCGTGAAGTAGCCCCGACTGATATTTTTCAGCCGACATTGCGCAATTTTTTTTTTAAAAACGCTCGCTGGCCCATAATGTTTTTTTTTTCGGCAGAGGAAGTTTTCTTGTTTTGGTGTTGCATAAAAAATGTACAATGTAGGTCGGCTAGGTTTTTTTGTGCTAGCTCAACCGACGTTTTTTTTCGGCGGAAACTGGCATGTTCCCATTTATTCGGCCAGAAAACATTCGCCCATCTCGGCAAAAAAATATTTTTCCCCGATATTGATCGAAAAAAATGACAGTCGACGTCGGCCACAAAAGATGACCGATCGAGGTGTAAAAACGAAGCATCACCGCATGACGCCGATCGAACATTTCCTTACCGACATCATGCATATTTCATTAAGGGATTGAATATAAAACTCAATAGCCGACATCGGTCGTGAAGTATCCCCGACTGATATTTTTCAGCCAACATTGCGTAATTTTTTTTTAAAAACGGTCGCTGGCCGATAATATTTTTTTTTTACGGCAGAGGAAGTTTTCTTGTTTTGGTGTTGCATAAAAAATGTACAATGTAGGTCGGCTAGGTTTTTTTGTGCGAGCTCAACCGACGTTTTGTTTCGGCCGAAACTGGCATGTTCCCATTTATTCGGCCAGGAAATCATTGGCCCATCTCGGCAAAAAAATATTTTTCACCGATATTGATCGAAAAAAATGACAGTCGACGTCGGCCAGAAAAGATGACCGATCGAGGTCTAAAAAAGAAGCATCACCGCATGACGCCGATCGAACATTTCCTTACCGACATCGTGCATATTTATTTAAGGATTGAATAGAACACTCAATAGGCGACATCGGTCGTGAAGTATCCCCGACTGATATTTTTCAGCCAACATTGCGTAATTTTTTTTTAAAAAACGCTCGCTGGCCGATAATGTTTTTTTTTACGGCAGAAGAAGTTTTCGTGTGTTGGTGTTGCATAAATAATTTACAATGTAGGTCGGCTAGGTTTTTTTGTGCGAGCTCAACCGACGTTTTATTTCGGCCGAAACTGGCATGTTCCCATTTATTCGGCCACGAAAAATTTAGCCCATCTCGGCAAAAAAATATTTTGCACCGATATTGAAGGAAAAAATGCCAGTCGACGTCGGCCAGAAAAGATGACCGTTCGAGGTGTAAAAACGAAGCATGACCGCATGACGCCGATCGAACATTTCCTTACCGACATCATGCATATTTCATTAAGGGATTGAAAAGAAAACTCAATAGGCGACATCGGTCGTGAAGTAGCCCCGACTGATATTTTTCAGCCGACATTGCGCAATTTTTTTTTTAAAAACGCTCGCTGGCCCATAATGTTTTTTTTTACGGCAAAGGAAGTTTTCTTGTTTTGGTGTTGCATGAAAAAGGTACAATGTAGGTCGGCTAGGTTTTTTTGTGCGAGCTCAACCGACGTTTTGTTTCGGCCGAAACTGGCATGTTCCCATTTATTCGGCCAGGAAAACATTGGCCCATCTCGGCAAAAAAATATTTTTCATCGATATTGATCGAAAAAATTGACAGTCGACGTCTGCAAGGAAAGATGACCGTTCGAGGTGTAAAAAAGAAGCATCACCGCATGACGCCGATCGAACCTTTCCTTACCGACATCATGCATATTTCATTAAGGGATTGAATAGAAAACTCAATAGCCGACATCGGTCGTGAAGTAGCCCGACTGATATTTTTCAGCCGACATTGCGCAATTTTTTTTTAAAAACGCTCGCTGGCCGATAATGTTTTTTTATTACGGCATAGGAAGTTTTCTTGTTTTGGTGTTGCATAAAAAATGTACAATGTAGGACGGCTACGTTTTTTTGTGCGAGCTCAACCGACGTTTTTTTTCGGCCGAAACTGGCTTCGTCCCATTTATTCGGCCACGAAAAATTAAGCCCATCTCGGCAAAAAAATATTTTTCACCGATATTGATCGAAAAAAATGACAGTCGACGTCGGCCACAAAAGATGACCGATCGAGGTCTAAAAATGAAGCATCACCGCATGACGCCGATCGAACATTTCCTTACCGACATCATGCATATTGCATTAAGGGATTGAATAGAACACTCAATAGGCGACATTGGTCGTGAAGTAGCCCCGACTGATATTTTTCAGCCGACATTGCGCAATATTTTTTTAAAAAAGCTCGCTGGCCGATAATGTTTTTTTTTTTACGGCAGAGTAAGTTTTCTTGTTTTGGTGTTGCATAAAAAATGTACAATGTAGGTCGGCTAGGTTTAGTTGTGCGAGCTCAACCGACGTTTTGTTTCGGCCGAAACTGGCATGTTCCCATTTATTCGGCCAAGAAAACATTGGCCCATCTCGGCAAAAAAATATTTTTCAGCGATATTGATCGAAAAAAATGACAGTCGACGTCGGCCAGAAAAGATGACCGATCGAGGTCTAAAAAAGAAGCATCACCGCATGACGCCGATCGAACATTTCCTTACCGACATCATGCATATTTATTTAAGGGATTGAATAGAACACTCAATAGGCGACATCGGTCGTGAAGTAGCCCCGACTGATATTTTTCAGCCGACATTGCGCAATTTTTTTTTAAAAACGCTCGCTGGCCGACAATGATTTTTTTTTTCGGCAGAGGACGTTTTCCTGTTTTGGTGTTGCATAAAAAATGTACAATGTAGGTCGGCTAGGTTTTTTTGTGCGAGCTCAACCGACGTTTTTTTTCGGCCGAAACTGGCATCGTCCCATTTATTCGGCCAGAAAAGATTAGCCCATCTCGTCAAAAAAATATTTTTCACCATATTGATCGAAAAAAATGACAGTCGACGTCGGCCACAAAAGATGACCGATCGAGGTCTAAAAGAGAAGCATCACCGCATGACGCCGATCGAACATTTCCTTACCGACATCATGCATATTTCATTAAGGGATCGAATAGAAAACTCAATAGCCGACATCGGTCGTGAAGTATCCCCGACTGATATTTTTCAGCCGACATTGCGTAATTTTTTTTTAAAAAACGCTCGCTGGCCGATAATGTTTTTTTTTACAGCAGAAGAAGTTTTCGTGTGTTGGTGTTCATAAATAATTTACAATGTAGGTCGGCTAGGTTTTTTTGTGCGAGCTCAACCGACATTTTATTTCGGCCGAAACTGGCATGTTCCCATTTATTCGGCCAGGAAAACATTGGCCCATCTCGGCAAAAAAATATTTTGCATCGATATTGATGAAAAAAATTGACAGTCGACGTCGGCCAGGAAAGATGACCGTTCGAGGTGTAAAAAAGAAGCATCACCGCATGACGCCGATCGAACATTTCCTTACCGACATCATGCATATTTCATTAAGGGATTGAATAGAAAACTCAATAGCCGACATCGGTCGTGAAGTAGCCCGACTGATATTTTTCAGCCGACATTTCGCAATTTTTTTTTAAAAACGCTCGCTGGCCGATAATGATGAGAATCATGAAACTGGCCAAATACAGGCTAAAGGCCCAAGTGGAGAAGGACGAAGGCCCAAGTGGAGAAGGACAAAGCCCCCGAGTGGAGAAGGATGAAGGCCCAAGTGGAGAAGGATGAAGGCCCAGAGGCAGAGACACTATCAAGACTATTAATTGTTGCTGAAGGCCCAAACTAATTTTAAGGCCCAAGTTAAATAAGTTTTTAGTTATAATTTATTTTTATTGTAATTTTGGCCCAAACTGTTTAAAAGGCCCATGTCTATTTTTATCTTTTTGTTTAGCTACACTATAAGTATGGGTTTTTGTTTTGAATAAAAAAACTTTTGGCATTTTCATAAAATTTGGTGAGAGTTTCTCTCCGGGTTCCTTGTTGAACCAATTATCAGACTTATCAAGGTAATCCTTGTGGCGTCTACCCAGACTTATCTTCCTTCACCGGAAGTGGCGTCTACCCTGACTTATCTTCCTTCACCGGAAGTGGCGTCATCCAAACCTTCGTAGCCTGTATCAAACGATCCGCCCCGTAAGATTCTTATCATCTGGTATCAGAGCTTCGGCTCTTGATACAGGTTCTATCCTATCCTATCCTATTTTTTTTTCTTTGTAATTTGTCTAGGTTCGTGTTTTTGTCCTTGTTCTGTTATTTGCGTTCTTGTTTACATTTTGTTTCGTTTTTGTTTGCGTCTTGTGTTCTGTTATTTGTGTTCTTGTTCTTGTCACGTCCTTGTTCTTGTTTCTTGTGTCTTTCACACTGTGTCAAAAAAAAATTACAAAAAAAAATTTGAAAAAAAAAGTGGGTGTTTGATCTTTGAACACGAAATTGAGGCATTTAGAGGTGTTTTTTTTGAAAGAAAATCGTGGAACAAATCCCATTATCTAGATTCTCCTCTGAATTCTGAGCGTTTTGATATATAGTGGGCCTCAAACAGACAACCGTAGCAAAAGTTATGAGCATTTGAAGTTTAGTTGTCATATCTGTTATCTTATCTGTTATCCTATCTGTTATCTTATTTGTTATCATATCTGTTATCCAAATTAAATCTAATTTGTTATCCCAAATCTGATCTATTATCCAAATCAAATCAAATCAAAAAAATTTATCCAAATCAGATTTGTTATCCAAATCTAATCTGTTATCCAAATCAAATCCAATCTGCTATCCAAATCAAGTCCAAGTTGTTATCCCAAATCAAATCTGTTACTCTGATAATTCTATTGTCTTTCCTTTTATTTTATATTACCTTGTGTGTCTAATTCGATCCATCCAGGAACTTAAGAGGGAGTGAGTGGTAAAAGGCAAGAGTGAAAACATCACACAAAAGCCTATATTGAGAGCATCAAACACGAGTGAACTACCATTAAAGAGAGAAACACGTGAGTAGAGTGTGGTGAGGTCCTGAATTTTTTTTTAATTTACTGCAAAATTCTTTGTTCCTTAATCATGGCAAGAGCTGGTGACAATGGTGGTGTATATCATCAACTGGACGAATCTCAACGCTTATTTCTGGACGCGTGGACTACACAAATGCAACGTTTGTTGAACCGTAACAAAGAAAAGCCCTATAGACGAATAGCCAAATCTTCCTCATTTACTCTTAAACCTCTATCCCCTAGAGAAGTGTGTGATGACCAAATCAGAATGGGAGAAAAGAGAGAACAAGAGAAAGAAAATAGTGAGGCACTACAAAGGAATATGAAAAAGAAGAGTGATACACCCGAGGAAAAGAGTGATACACATGAGAGAAAATTTAATTATTTTGCAGAGGCGAGTGAAGTGAGGAAAGTGTTACCTGCTCATGAACCACTCAATCTACAGTATTGCAAAGACAGTAAAATTTCTACTGATAATTCTAATGAGTTTACTATTTCTATTTCTCCTAGTGTTCAACCATTATTGTAGGAATTTAAAAATGTCTTTCCTAAGGAGATTCCTCATGGACTACCACCTTCAAGAGGCATAGAACATCAAGTTGATGTCCTCCCCGGAGCTTCATTGCCTAACAGGCCAACTTACAAAAGCAATCCCCAAGAGACTCAACGTAAGGATGCACATGCCAAAGTTGAGTATGTGAAAAGATTGTATGACCAAGTGAAGGTGCAAATTGCAAAGAAGAATGAAAGTTATGTCAAGCAAGCCCACAAGAAAAGGAAGGAAGTGGTACTTGAACCCGGTGATGATCCTGAACATTTGAGGACAAATGTTTTCCAAGAAGGAGGGAATGATGAGAATCATGAAACTGGCCAAATACAGGCTAAAGGCCCAAGTGGAGAAGGACGAAGGCCCAAGTGGAGAAGGACAAAGCCCCCGAGTGGAGAAGGATGAAGGCCCAAGTGGAGAAGGATGAAGGCCCAGAGGCAGAGACACTATCAAGACTATTAATTGTTGCTGAAGGCCCAAACTAATTTTAAGGCCCAAGTTAAATAAGTTTTTAGTTATAATTTATTTTTATTGTAATTTTGGCCCAAACTGTTTAAAAGGCCCATGTCTATTTTTATCTTTTTGTTTAGCTACACTATAAGTATGGGTTTTTGTTTTGAATAAAAAAACTTTTGGCATTTTCATAAAATTTGGTGAGAGTTTCTCACCGGGTTCCTTGTTGAACCAATTATCAGACTTATCAAGGTAATCCTTGTGGCGTCTACCCAGACTTATCTTCCTTAACCGGAAGTGGCGTCTACCCAGACTTATCTTCCTTCACCGGAAGTGGCGTCTACCCTGACTTATCTTCCTTCACCGGAAGTGGCGTCATCCAAACCTTCGTAGCCTGTATCAAACGATCCGCCCCGTAAGATTCTTATCAGATAATATTTTTTTATTACGGCAGAGGAAGTTTTCTTGTTTTGGTGTTGCATAAATAATTTACAATGTAGGTCGGCTAGGTTTTTTTGTGCGAGCTCAACCGACATTTTATTTCGGCCGAAACTGGCATGTTCCCATTTATTCGGCCAGGAAAACATTGGCCCATCTCGGCAAAAAAATATTTTGCATCGATATTGATCAAAAAAATTGACAGTCGACGTCGGCCAGGAAAGATGACCGTTCGAGGTGTAAAAAAGAAGCATCACCGCATGACGCCGATCGAACATTTCCTTACCGACATCATGCATATTTCATTAAGGGATTGAATAGAAAACTCAATAGCCGACATCGGTCGTGAAGTAGCCCGACTGATATTTTTCAGCCGACATTGCGCAATTTTTTTTTAAAAACGCTCGCTGGCTGATAATGTTTTTTTATTACGGCAGAGGAAGTTTTCTTGTTTTGGTGTTGCATAAAAAATGTACAATGTAGGACGGCTACGTTTTTTTGTGCGAGCTCAACCGACGTTTTTTTTCGGCCGAAACTGGCATCGTCCCATTTATTCGGCCACGAAAAATTAAGCCCATCTCGGCAAAAAAATATTTTTCACCGATATTGATCGAAAAAAATGACAGTCGACGTCGGCCAGAAAAGATGACCGATCGAGGTCTAAAAAAGAAGCATCACCGCATGACGACGATCGAACATTTCCTTACCGACATCATGCATATTTCATTATGGGATTGAATAGAAAACTCAATAGCCGACATCGGTCGTGAAGTAGCCCGACTGATATTTTTCAGCTGACATTGCGGAATTTTTTTTTAAAAACGCTCGCTGGCCGATAATGTGTTTTTTTTACTGCAGAAGAAGTTTTCGTGTGTTGGTGTTGCATAAATAATTTACAATGTAGGTCGGCTAGGTTTTTTTGTGCGAGCTCAACCGACATTTTATTTCGGCCGAAAATGGCATGTTCCCATTTATTCGGCCAGGAAAACATTGGCCCATCTCGGTAAAAAAATATTTTTCATCGACATTGATCGAAAAAATTGACAGTCGACATCGGCCAGGAGAGATGACCGTTCGAGGTGTAAAAAAGAAGCATCACCGCATGACGCCGATCGAACATTTCGGCACCGACATCATGCATATTTCATTAAGGGATTGAATAGAAAACTCAATAGGCGACATCGGTCGTGAAGTAGCCCCGACTGATATTTTTCAGCCGACATTGCGCAATTTTTTTTAAAAAACGCTCGCTGGCCGACAATGATTTTTTTTTCGGCAGAGGACGTTTTCCTGTTTTGGTGTTGCATAAAAAATGTACAATGTAGGTCGGCTAGGTTTATTTGTGCGAGCTCAACCGACGTTTTTTTTCAGCCGAAACTGGCATCGTCCCATTTATTCGGCCAGAAAACATTAGCCCATCTCGTCAAAAAAATATTTTTCACCATATTGATCGAAAAAATGACAGTCGACGTCGGCCACAAAAGATGACCGATCGAGGTCTAAAAAAGAAGCATCACCGCATGACGCCGATCGAACATTTCCTTACCGACATCATGCATATTTCATTAAGGGATTGAAAAGAAAACTCAATAGCCGACAGCGGTCGTGAAGTATCCCCGACTGATATTTTTCAGCCGACATTGCGTAATTTTTTTTTAAAAAACGCTCGCTGGCCGATAATGTTTTTTTTTACGGCAGAAGAAGTTTTCGTGTGTTGGTGTTGCATAAATAATTTACAATGTAGGTCGGCTAGGTTTTTTTGTGCGAGCTCAATCGACGTTTTGTTTCGGGCGAAACAGGCATGTTCCCATTTATTCGGCCAGGAAAACATTGGCCCATCTCGGCAAAAAAATATTTTTCATCGATATTGATCGAAAAAATTGACAGTCGACGTTGGCCAGGAAAGATGACCGTTCAAGGTGTAAAAAAGAAGCATCACCGCATGACGCCGATCGAACATTTCCTTACCGACATCATGCATATTTCATTAAGGGATTGAATAGAAAACTCAATAGCCGACATCGGTCGTGAAGTAGCCCGACAGATATTTTTCAGCCGACATTGCGCAATTTTTTTTTAAAAACGCTCGCTGGCCGATAATGTTTTTTTTTTACGGCAGAGGAAGTTTTCTTGTTTTGGTGTTGCATAAAAAATGTACAATGTAGGTCGGCTAGGTTTTTTTGTGCGAGGTCAACCGACGTTTTTTTTCGGCCGAAACTGGCATGTTCCCGTTTATTCAGCCCAAAAACATTAGCCCATCTAGGCAAAAAAATATTTTTCACCGATATTGATCGAAAAAAATGACAGTCGACGTCGGCAAAAAAAGATGACCGATCGAGGTCTAAAAAAGAAGTATCACCGCATGACGCCGATCGAACATTTCCTTACCGACATCATGCATATTTCATTAAGGGATTGAATAGAAAACTCAATAGCAAACATCGGTCGTGAAGTAGCCCGACTGATATTTTTAAGCCGACATTGCGTAATTTTTTTTTAAAAACGCTCGCTGGCCGATAATGTTTTTTTTTACGGCAGAAGAAGTTTTCGTGTGTTGGTGTTGCATAAATAATTTACAATGTAGGTCGGCTAGGTTTTTTTGTGCGAGCTCAACCGATATACAATGTAGGTCGGCTAGGTTTTTTTGTGCGAGCTCAACCGACGTTTTTTTTCGGCCGAAACTGGCATCGTCCCATTTATTCGGCCAGGAAAACATTGGCCCATCTCGGCAAAAAAATATTTTTCACCGATATTGATCGAAAAAAATTGACAGTCGACGTCGGCCAGGAAAGATGACCGTTCGAGGTGTAAAAAAGAAGCATCACCGCATGACGCCTATCGAACATTTCCTTACCGACATCATGCATATTTCATTAAGGGATTGAATAGAAAACTCAATAGCCGACATCGGTCGTGAAGTAGCCCGACTGATATTTTTCAGCCGACATTGCGCAATTTTTTTTTAAAAATGCTCGCTGGCCGATAATGTTTTTTTTTTTTATGGCAGAGGAAGTTTTCTTGTTTTGTTGTTGCATAAAAAATGTACAATGTAGGTCGGATAGGTTTTTTTGTGCGAGCTCAACCGACGTTTTGATTTGGCCGAAACTGGCATGTTCCCATTTATTCGGCCAGGAAAACATTGGCCCATCTCGGCAAAAAAATATTTTTCATCGATATTGATCGAAAAAATTGACAGTCGACGTCGGCCAGGAAAGATGAGCATTTGAGGTGTAAAAAAGAAGCATCACCGCATGACGCCGATCGATCATTTCCTTACCGACATCATGCATATTTCATTAAGGGATTGAATAGAAAACTCAATGGCCAACATCGGTCGTGAAGTAGCCCGACTGATATTTTTAAGCCGACATTGCGCAATTATTTTTTAAAAACGCTCGCTGGCCGATAATGTTTTTTTTACGGCAGAGGAAGTTTTCTTGTTTTGGTGTTGCATAAAAAATGTACAATGTAGGTCGGCTAGGTTTTATTGTGCGAGCTCAACCAACATTTTGTTTCGGCCGAAACTTGCATTTTCCCATTTATTCGGCCAGGAAAACATTGGCCCATCTCGGCAAAAAAATATTTTTCGCCGATATTGATCGAAAAAATTGACAGTCGACGTCGGCCAGGAAAGTTGACCGTTCGAGGTGTAAAAAAGAAGCATCACCGCATGACGCCGATCGAACATTTCCTTACCGACATCATGCATATTTCATTAAGGGATTGAATAGAACACTCAATAGGCGACATCGGTCGTGAAGTATCCCCGACTGATATTTTCCAGCCGACATTGCGCAATTTTTTTTTAAAAACGCTCGCTGGCCGATAATGTTTTTTTTTTATGGCAGAGGAAGTTTTCTTGTTTTGGTGTTGCTTAAAAATGGTACAATGTAGGTCGGCTAGGTTTTTTGTGGGAGCTCAACCGACGTTTTTTTTCGGCCGAAACTGGCATGTTCCCATTTATTCGGCCAGAAAACATTAGCCCATCTCGGCAAAAAAATATTTTTCACCGATATTGATCGAAAAAAATGGCAGTCGACGTCGGCCAGAAAAGATGACTGATCGAGGTCTAAAAAAGAAGCATCACCGCATGACGCCGATCGAATATTTCCTTACCGACATCATGCATATTTCATTAAGGGATTGAATAGAAAACTCAATAGCCGACATCGGTCGTGAAGTAGCCCGACTGATATTTTTAAGCCGACATTGCGCAATTATTTTTTAAAAACCCTCGCTGGCCGATAATGTTTGTTTTACGGCTTGTTTTGGTGTTGCAAAAAAAATGTACAATGTAGGTCGGCTTGGTTTTTTTGTGCGAGCTGAACCGACATTTTATTTCGGCCGAAACTGGCATGTTCCCATTTATTCGGCCAGGAAAACATTGGCCCATCTCGGGAAAAAAATATTTTTCATCGATATTGATCGAAAAAATTGGCAGTCGACGTCGGCCAGGAAAGATGACCGTTCGAGGTGTAAAAAAGAAGCATCACAGCATGACGCCGATCGAACATTTCCTTACCGACATCATGCATATTTCATTAAGGGATTGAATAGGACACTCAATAGGCGACATCGATCGTGAAGTATCCCCGACTGATATTTTCCAGCCGACATTGCGCAATTATTTTTTAAAAACCCTCGCTGGCCGATAATGTTTGTTTTACGGCTTGTTTTGGTGTTGCAAAAAAAATGTACAATGTAGGTCGGCTAGGTTTTTTTGTGCGAGCTCAACCGACATTTTATTTCGGCCGAAACTGGCATGTTCCCATTTATTCGGCCAGGAAAACATTGGCCCATCTCGGGAAAAAAATATTTTTCATCGATATTGATCGAAAAAATTGGCAGTCGACGTCGGCCAGGAAAGATGACCGTTCGAGGTGTAAAAAAGAAGCATCACAGCATGACGCCGATCGAACATTTCCTTACCGACATCATGCATATTTCATTAAGGGATTGAATAGGACACTCAATAGGCGACATCGATCGTGAAGTATCCCCGACTGATATTTTCCAGCCGACATTGCGCAATTTTTTTCTAAAAACGCTCGCTGGCCGATAATGTTTTTTTTTTTCGGCAGAGGAAGTTTTCTTGTTTTGGTGTTGCATAAAAAATGTACAATGTAGGTCGGCTAGGTTTTTTTGTGCGAGCTCAACCAACGTTTTGTTTCGGCCGAAACTTGCATGTTCCCATTTATTCGGCTAGGAAAACATTGGCCCATCTCGGCAAAAAAATATTTTTCACCGATATTGATCGAAAAAATTGATAGTCGACGTCGGCCAGGAAAGATGACCGTTCGAGGTGTAAAAAAGAAGCATCACCGCATGACGCCGATCGAACATTTCCTTACCGACATCATGCATATTTCATTAAGGGATTGAATAGAACACTCAATAGGCAACATCGGTCGTGAAGTATCCCCGACTGATATTTTCCAGCCGACATTGCGCAATTTTTTTTTAAAAACGTGATGAGAATCATGAAACTTGCCAAATACAGGCTAAAGGCCCAAGTGGAGAAGGACAAAGCCCCCGAGTGGAGAAGGATGAAGGCCCAGAGGCAGAAACATTATCAAGACTATTAATTGTTGCTGAAGGCCCAAACTAATTTGAAGGCCCAAGTTAAATAAGCTTTTAGTTATAATTTATTTTTATTGTAATTTTGGCCCAAACTGTTTAGAAGGCCCATGTCTATTTTTATCTTTTTGTTCAGCCACACTATAAGTATGGGTTTTTGTTTTGAATGAAAAAAACTTTTGGCATTTGATAAAATTTGGTGAGAGTTTCTCTCCGGGTTCCTTGTTGAACCAATCTCAGACTTATCAAGGTAATCCTTGTGGCATCTGTCCAGACTTATCTTCCTTCACCGGAAGTGGCTGCTACCCTGACTTATCTTCCTTCGCCGGAAGTGGCGTCTACCCGGACTTATCTTCCTTCACCGGAAGTGGCGTCAACCCAGACTTATCTTCCTTCACTGGAAGTGGCGTCTACCCTGACTTATCTTCCTTCACCGGAAGTGGCGTCATCCAAACCTTCGTAGCCTGTATCAAACGATCTGCTCCTACTCAGGTTCGCATCATCTGGTATCAGAGCTTTGGCTCTTGATACAGGTTCTATCCTATCCTATTATTTTCCTTTGTAATTTGTCCAGGTTCGTGTTTTGTCCTTGTTCTGTTATTTGTTTTCTTGTTTGCGTCTTGTGGCGTTCTTGTTTGTGTCTTTGTTTCGTTCTTGTTCTTGTTCTTGTCACGTTTTTGTTCTTGTTCTTGTTTCTTGTGTGTCTTTCAGACTTTGTGTCAAAAAAAAAAAAATTGTTTGAGTTTTATTTCAAGTTAAAAAAAAAAGTTGCAGAATTTTGAAAAAAAAAAGAGAAGAAAACAAAAAAAAAAAGAAAAGAAAGTGGGGTGTCTGATCTTTGAACACGAAATTGAGGAAGTTAGAGGTTTTTTTTGGGAAGAAAATCGTGTACCAAATCCCCTTATCTAGATTCTCCTTTGAATTCTGAGCGTTTTGATATATAGTGGGCCTCAAACGAACAACCATAGCAAAAGTTATGAGCATTTGAAGTTTACTGGTCATATCTGTTATCTTATCTGTTATCCTATCTGTTATCTTATTTGTTATCATATTTGTTATCGAAATTAAATCTAATTTGTTATCCAAATCTGATCTATTATCCAAATCAAATCAAATCAATTTTTTTTATCCAAATTAGATTTGTTATCTAAATCAAATCAAATCTAATCTGTTATCCAAATCAAATCCAATCTGCTATCCAAATCAAGTCCAAGTTGTTATCCCAAATCAAATCTGTTACTCTGATAATTATATTGTCTTTCCTTTTATTTTATATTACCTTGTGTGTCTAATTCGGTCCATCTAGGAACTTAAGAGGGAACATGAGTGGTAAAAGGCAAGAGTGAAAACATCACACAAAAGCCTATATTGAGAGCATCAAACACGAGTGAACTACCATCAAAGAGAGAAACACGTGAGTAGAGTGTGGTGAGGTTCTGAATTTTTTTTTAATTTACTGCAAAATTCTTTGTTCCTTAATCATGGCAAGAGCTGGTGACAATGGTGGTGTATATCATCAACTGGACGAATCTCAGCGCTTATTTCTGGACGCGTGGACTACACAAATGCAACGCTTGTTGAACCGTAACAAAGAAGAGCCCTACAGACGAATAGCCAAAATCTTCCTCGTTTACTCTTAAACCTCTATCCCCTAGAGAAGTGTGTGATGACCAAATCAGAATGGGAGAAAAGAGAGAAAAAGAGAAAGAAAATAGTGAGGCACCAAAAAGGAATATGAAAAAGAAGAGTGATACACCCGAGGAAAAGAGTGATACACATAAGAGAGAGAGTGATACACATGAGAGAAAATTTAATTATTTTGCAGAGGCGAGTGAAGTGAGGAAAGTGTTACCTGCTCATGAACCACTCAATCTACAGTATTGCAAAGCCCCCGAGTGGAGAAGGATGAAGGCCCAAGTGGAGAAGGATGAAGGCTCAAGTGGAGATGGATGAAGGCCCAGAGGTAGAGACACTATCAAGACAATTAATTGTTGCTGAAGGCCCAAACTAATTTGAAGGCCCAAGTTAAATAAGTTTTTAGTTATA
Source organism: Glycine soja (assembly GCF_004193775.1). Lineage (NCBI taxonomy): Eukaryota > Viridiplantae > Streptophyta > Magnoliopsida > Fabales > Fabaceae > Glycine > Glycine soja. The sequence continues at coordinate 25,092,732 of NC_041013.1, forward strand.
ATTTATTTTTATTGTAATTTTGGCCCAAACTGTTTAGAAGGCCCATGTCTATTTTTATCTTTTTGTTCAGATACACTATAAGTATTGGGTTTTATTTTCAATAAAAAAAAAACTTTTGGCATTTGATAAAATTTGGTGAGAGTTTCTCTCTGGGTTCCTTGTTGAACCAATTATCAGACTTATCAAGGTAATCCTTGTGGCGTCTACCCAGACTTATCTTCCTTCACTGGAAGTGGCGTCTACCCAGACTTATCTTCCTTCACCGAAAGTGGCGTCTACCCTGACTTATCTTCCTTCATTGGAAGTGGCGTCTACCCTGACTTATCTTCCTTCACCGGAAGTGGCGTCATCCAAACCTTCGTAGCCTGTATCAAACGATCCGCCCCGTAAGATTCTTATCACGGGTAGACGCCACTTCCGGTGAAGGAAGATAAGTCAGGGTAGACGCCACAAGGATTACCTTGATAAGTCTGATAATTGGTTCAACAAGGAACCCAGAGAGAAACTCACCAAATTTTATCAAATGTCAAAAGTTCTTTATTGAAAACAAAAACAAATACTTATAGTGTATCTGAACAAAAAGATAAAAATAGACATGGGCCTTCTAAACAGTTTGGGCCAAAATTACAATAAAAATAAATTATAACAAAAAACTTATTTAACTTGGGCCTTCAAGTTAGTTTGGGCCTTCAGCAACAATTAGTAGTCTTGGTAGTGCCTCTGCCTCTGGGCCTTCATCTTTCTCCACTTGGGCTTTCAATTATCATCAATGGCAGCTATACAAATGACCAGCCTTGTCTCTATGACGTGTTGGGCTTGTTTAAGTCTGCCTCTGGTCATGGGACCTTCAAGTGCTTCCTGGTCCTTGCCCTTGGTTATGTCCTCATCACTCCCTCCTTCTTGAAAAGGATTTGTCCTCAAATCCAAGGCTCCTCCATCTGCATCAAAAAGAGATAGATCAGACACATTGAAAGTGGCACTTACATTATACTCACTAGGCAAGTCAATCTTGTACGCATTGTCGTTGATCTTCTCCAACACTTGGAATGGTCCGTCTCCTCTAGGTTGAAGCTTGGACTTCCTGTGTTTTGGGAACCTCTCCTTCCTCAGGTGTACCCAAACCCAATCACCTGGTTCAAGCACGACTTTCTTTCTGCTTTTGTTGGCTTGCCTTGCATAGCTCGCATTTTTCTTTTCAATTTGAGCCTTCACTTGCTCATGCAACTTCTTCACATACTCAGCTTTAGCCTGTGCATCCTTATGCTTAAACATAGCAATGTTAGGCATAGGCAACAAATCAAGAGGAGTCAAAGGATTAAATCCATACACTATCTCAAATGGTGAACAATTAGTTGTGCTATGGACAGCCCGATTATAAGCAAACTCAACATGAGGCAAACAGGCTTCCCAAGATTTAAGATTTTTCTTTAAAACAGTCCTAAGCAGTGTGCCTAAAGTCCTATTGACTACCTCAGTTTGACCATCAGTTTGTGGGTGACAAGTAGTAGAAAACAACAATTTAGTACCAATCTTACCCCCACAAGGTCCTCCAAAAGTGACTAAGGAATTTTGCATCCCTATCACTGACAATGCTCCTCGGTAATCCATGAAGCCGCACTATTTCTTTGAAAAACAAATCAGCCACATGACAAGCGTCATCCACTTTCTTGCAAGGGATGAAGTGTGCCATCTTAGAAAACCTGTCAACAACAACAAACACAGAATCCTTTCCATTCTTGGTTTTGGGCAGCCCCAAAACAAAGTCCATAGATATGTCAGTCCAAGGATATTCAGGAACAGGCAAAGGAGTATACAGTCCATGAGGTTTAACCTTTGATTTAGCTTGTTTACACACAATGCAATGACCACAAAACTTATGCACATCACGCCTCATATGAGGCCAAAAGAAATGCTCTTGCAGAATTTCCAGGGTCTTTTGAACCCCAAAGTGTCCCATCAACCCCCCCTCATGTGATTCACTCACAAGCAACTCTCTAATGGAACACTTAGGCACACACAATTTATTTGCTTTAAACAAGAATCCATTATGCCTATAGTAACCATTTTCAGAAAACTTTTCACATGCAGCAAAAATTTCAGCAAAGTCCACATCATGCACATACATGTCTTTCAAAGACTCGAGACCAAACAGTTTAGTTTCAAGCATAGCAAGTAAAGCATGTCTCCTAGACAGTGCATCAGCCACTACATTCCCTTTCCCCTTTGTATGTTTGATGACATATGGAAATTGCTCTAAAAACTCTACCCACTTAGCATGCCTCTTATTAAGCTTTCCTTGGCCTTTTAAGTATTTTAAGGACTCGTGATCACTATGGATGACAAACTCTTTGGGTAATAGGTAATGCTGCCAAGTTTGTAAAGCCCTAACCAAAGCATACAATTCCTTATCATAAGTTGAATAGTTAAGGGCAACGGCTCCTAACTTTTCACTAAAATAAGCTATCGGATGTCCCTCTTGCAATAAAACAGCCCCAATGCCCACATTTGACGCATCACACTCAATTTCAAATGATTTTGCAAAATTAGGCATAGCAAGAATGGGTGCATTAGTTAACCTATGTTTGAGGGCAGCAGAGGCCTCTTCTTGTTTCTTACCCCATTTGAAACCCACATTCTTCTTAACAACTTCAGTTAGAGGAGCAGCCAATGTACTAAAATCCTTAACAAATCTCCTATAGAAACTTGCTAAACCATGAAATCCCCTCACCTCACTCAGGGTCTTAGGTGTTGGCCATTCTTGGATGGCCTTAACCTTTTCCACATCCACCCGTACTCCCTCAGCACTAACAACAAAACCCAGAAACACCACATGATCAGTACAAAAGGAGCACTTTTCTAGGTTGGCATACAATTTTTCTTTCCTAAGCACACTTAAAACAGATTGCAAATGTTGAACATGCAAATCAAGACTAGTGCTATAGATAAGAATATCATCAAAGTACACCACCACAAATTTCCCAATAAATTCCCTTAAAACATGGTTCATCAATCTCATGAAAGTACTAGGTGCATTAGTCAAACCAAATGGCATAACCATCCACTCATACAAACCATATTTTGTTTTAAAGGCAGTTTTCCATTCATCTCCCTCTCTGATTCTAATCTGATTATAGCCACTTTTCAAATCAATTTTAGAAAACACACATGCACCATACAGTTCATCAAGAAGATCATCTAACCTGGGGATTGGGTGCCTATACTTGATGGTGATGTTGTTTATGGCTCTACAATCAGAACACATCCTCCATGAGCCGTCCTTCTTGGGTACTAGAAGGACAGGTACAGCGCACGGACTCATACTATCTCTCACCCAACCTTTGCTCAGGAGTTCGGATACTTGCCTTTCGATCTCCTTAGTTTCTTGTGGGTTGCTCCTATAAGCTGGCCGATTGGGCAAGGACGCTCTTGGAATGAGATCAATGTGATGCTCAATTCCCCTCAATGGTGGCAAACCATCTGGTACACTTGCTGGAAACACATCATCAAAATCCTACAGAAGAGACTGAATACTAGAAGGCAATTTAAATTCATCAATTGGGTTAGCATGCAACATTTGACGTTGAGAAAACAATAAATAGAGGGGTTGTCTCGCACAAAGCACCCTCCTCACCTCCCTTTTTGTTGCTAAATAAAGCTGTTTGCCCTCAAGTGTTTCACTTTTTTTGTTTTCTCTCTTTTCCCTCTCAAGTGTTTCACTCTTTTTCTTTCCTCTCTTTTCCTTCTCAAGTGTCTCACTCTTCTTCCTCTCAAGTGTCTCACTCTTTTTCTTTTCTCTCATTTTTATCTGATCCTCACAAACCTCTTGAGGAGATAACGGTTTGAGAACAATCTTCTTGTCAGCTTGCTTGAAAGAGATTTTGTTGGTGAAGCCATCATGCACTGCCTTGGTATCATACTGCCACGGTCTTCCTAACAGCACATGGGTCGCTTCCATTGGGACCACATCACACAGCACCTTGTCATTATATCTCCCAATGGTGAGACACACCTCAACCTGTTGAGTCACTTTTACCTCTTCATCTTCACTAAGCCACTGAAGTTTGTATGGTCTAGGATGGGGCTTAGTTTCCAAATTCAGTTTGGTCACTAATGTGGAACTTGCAACATTGGTACAACTTCCTCCATCAACAATTAAAGAGCATAGCTTACCATTAATTACACATCTGGTGTGGAAAATATTTTCTCTTTGATTGTCATCCAGTGGCTGCATTTGATTTCCCAACAGTCTTCTCACCATCAACATATCACCCTGCATAGCTTCCTCCTCATACTCTTCTTCTTCCACTTCTTCTTCACTGATTTCAGACTCACTAGTGATTTCTCCATCAGCCTTCATGATCATGGTCCTCCTGGTTGGACATTCAGAAGCAATATGTCCTCTGCCTAAGCACTTGAAACATTTTATGTTTCTGGTTCCAGTATTGGATGAGGAAGTGGAGGTGTTATGTTTGCTTCCACCTACACTGGGTGTTGCTGACTTTCCATGCGGGGATGTGGCTGCAGGTCGGAACGAATTACCTCCCTCCTTCTTGGATATGTTGGCCCAGTTTTGGTTGTAAGTATTGGGTGAGTTCCTCCTTGTTGCACTTTTTCTTTTAATTTGTTGTTCAACCCGAAGCGCCCTATGTAACAAGTCATCCAACACCACATACTCCTGTAATTCAACAACATCTCTGATTTCAGGGTTTAGACCATTCAGGAAACGAGCCATTGTGTCTTCGGAGTCCTCTTCGATGTTGGCCCTCACTAACGCCATTTCCATCTCTTTATAATATTCTTCCACGGTTAAATTCCCTTGGGACAGCCCTTGGAGTTTCTGTCGCATGGTTCTGTTATAGCTAGTGGGCACATACCTTTTTCTCATCACCCTTTTCATCTCAGTCCATGTATCTACCTCTCGCCGTTCCTCTCTCAACATTTCTCTTTGGTATTTATGCCACCAAACAAGGGCATAGTCGGAGAATTCAGCTGCTGCTAGCTTGACTTTCTACGCATCAGTGTAGTCATTGCAGGCAAATACGTGCTCAGTCTTCATTTCCCAGTCCAGGTAGGCATCTGGATCACTTTTACCTTTGAAGGGAGGAACATTGAGCTTTACTCCCTCAACCCGGTTCTGCCTCGGTCCGTCATTACCGCCATTGTTACCTCTATTCCCATCTATATTTCGTCTAGCATTTTGATTGGCTTGGTTCTCCAAAGCTTCTAGTCGTCCATAGACCTCCTCTTTGGTACGGTCTAGCAAACGTTGCATCTGTGCATTCATCGCATCCAGTAACAGACGTTGAGCGCCGTCCAACTGATAATACTCGTCACCACCACCACCTGCTCCAGTCATAATTCAACAGGAAAAAAAATGTGCAATAAAAATTATTAAGGTTTCAGGACCTCACAACACTCTACTCACGTGTTTAACTCTTAGATGGTAGTACACTCGTGTTTAATGCTCTCAATAGGCTTTTGTGTAATGTATTCCCTCTTGCCTTTTACCACTCGTGTTTCCTCTTAAGTTCCTGGATGGACCAAATTAGACACACAAGGTAATATAAAATAAAAGGAAAGACAATATAATGATCACAAACAGATTTGATTTGGGACAACAACTTGGACTTGATTTGGATAATAATATATTAGATTTGGATTTGGATAACAGGAGAGCTTTAATTTGGGTAACAGATATGATAACAAATAAGATATTATAGGTAGGATAACAGATAAGATATTAGGTAGGATAACAGATAAGATATTAGGTAGGATAACAGATAAGATATTAGATAGGACAACAGATAGGACAAGTAAACTTCAAATGCTCATAACTTTTGCTACAGTTGTCCGTTTGAGGCCCACTATATATCAAAACGCTCAGAATTCAGAGGAGAATCTAGATAAGGGGATTTGTTCCACGATTTTCTTTCAAAAAAACACCTCTAAATGCCTCAATTTCGTTTTCAAAGATCAAACACCCACTTTTTTTTTTCAAAATTTTTGCAACTTTTTTTTTTTTGCAACTGTTTCCTTTTTTTTTTCTTTCTTTCTTTCTCTTTCTTTCTTTCTTTTTTTTTCGTTTCTTTTTTTTTTCTCATTTTTTTGTTTTTTTTTTCAGACGTCCAGCTATTAGAATTCGTTCAATAGGCAATCATCATTAGGCAAATTTGACAATTTAGCAATTCAGCAATTAGGCAATTTTTACCCCAAAGAGAATTTGAATAGGCTGAAACAAAAGTTATGAACAAAAGACAGAATACAATATGATAGGCACAAGAACAAGAAACAAGAACTCAAACAATTTTTTTTTTTTTGACACAAAGTTTGAAAGACACAAGAAACAAGAACAAACAGTGACAAGAACAAGAACAAGAACAAGAACGCAAATAACAGAACAAGGACAAAAACACGAACCTAGACAAATTACGAAGAAGAAAAAAATAGGATAGGATACGATAGAACCTGTATCAAGAGCCGAAGCTCTGATACCAGATGATATGAATCTTACGGGGCGGATCGTTTGATACAGGCTACGGAGGTTTTGGATGACGCCACTTCCAGTGAAGGAAGATAAGTCAGTGATGAGAATCATGAAACAGGCCAAATACAGTCTAAAGGCCCAAGTGGAGAAGGACGAAGGCCCAAGTGGAGAAGGACAAAGCCCCCGAGTGGAGAAGGATGAAGGCCCAGAGGCAGAGACACTATCAAGACTATTAATTGATGCTGAAGGCCAAGATTAATTTGAAGGCCCATAATAAATATGTTCTATTTAGTTATAATTTTTATTTATTGTAATTTTGGCCCAAACTGTTTAGAAGGCCCATGTCTATTTTTATCTTTTTGTTTAGCTACACTATAAGTATGGGTTTTTATTTTCAATAAAAAAAAAAATTTTGGCATTTTGACAAAATTGGGTGAGAGTTTCTCTCTAGGTTCCTGGTTGAACCAATTATCAGACTTATCAAGGTAATCCTTGTGGCGTCTGCCCAGACTTATCTTCCTTCACGGGAAGTGGCGTCTACCCAGACTTATCTTCCTTCACTGGAAGTGGCGTCTACCCAGACTTATCTTCCTTCACCGGAAGTGGCGTCTACCCAGACTTATCTTCCTTAACCGGAAGTGGCGTCTACCCTGACTTATCTTCCTTCACCGGAAGTGGCGTCATCCAAAAACTCTACAGCCTGTATCAAACGATCCGCTCCTACTCAGGTTCACATCATCTGGTATCAGAGCTTCGGCTCTTGATACAGGTTCTATCCTATCCTATCCTATTTTTTTTTCTTTGTAATTTGTCTAGGTTCGTGTTTTTGTCCTTGTTCTGTTATTTGCGTTCTTGTTTACATCTTGTTTCGTTTTTGTTTGCGTCTTGTGTTCTGTTATTTGCGTTCTTGTTCTTGTCACATCCTTGTTCTTGTTTCTTGTGTCTTTCACACTGTGTCAAAAAAAAATTGCAAAAAAAAAATTGAAAAAAAAAAAAGTGGGTGTTTGATCTTTGAACACGAAATTGAGGCATTTAGAGGTGTTTTTTTTTGAAAGAAAATCGTGGAACAAATCCCCTTATCTAGATTCTCCTCTGAATTCTGAGCGTTTTGATATATAGTGGGCCTCAAACAGACAATCGTAGCAAAAGTTATGAGCATTTGAATTTTAGTTGTCATATCTGTTATCTTATCTGTTATCCTATCTGTTATCTTATTTGTTATCATATCTGTTATCCAAATTAAATCTAATTTGTTATCCCAAATCTGATCTATTATCCAAATCAAATCAAATCAAAAAAAATTATCCAAATCAGATTTGTTATCCAAATCTAATCTGTTATCCAAATCAAATCCAATCTGCTATCCAAATCAAGTCCAAGTTGTTATCCCAAATCAAATCTGTTACTCTGATAATTCTATTGTCTTTCCTTTTATTTTATATTACCTTGTGTGTCTAATTCGGTCTATCCAGGAACTTAAGAGGGAGTGAGTGGTAAAAGGCAAGAGTGAAAACATCACACAAAAGCCTATATTGAGAGCATCAAACACGAGTGAACTACCATTAAAGAGAGAAACACGTGAGTAGAGTGTGGTGAGGTCCTGAATTTTTTTTTAATTTACTGCAAAATTCTTTGTTCCTTAATCATGGCAAGAGCTGGTGACAATGGTGGTGTATATCATCAACTGGATGAATCTCAACGCTTATTTCTGGACGCGTGGACTACACAAATGCAACGTTTATTGACCAAATCTTCCTTGTTTACTCTTAAACCTCTATCCCCTAGAGAAGTGTGTGATGACCAAATCAGAATGAGAGAAAAGAGAGAACAAGAGAAAGAAAATAGTGAGGCTCCACAAAGGAATATGAAAAAGAAGAGTGATACACCCGAGGAAAAGAGTGATACACAAAAGAGAGAGAGTGATAATTCTAATCAGTTAACTATTTATGTTTCTCCTAGTGTTCAACCCTTATTGCAGGAATTTAAAGATGTCTTTTCCAAGGAGATTCCTCATGGACTGCCACCTTCAAGAAGCATAGAACATCAAGTTGATCTCCTTCTAGAAGCTTCATTGCCTAACAAGCCAACTTACAACAGCAAGCCCCAAGAGACTCAGCATAAGGATGCACAGACCAAAGTTGCGTATGTAAAAAAATTGTATGACCAAGTGAAGGTGCAAATTGCAAAGAAGAATGAAAGCTATGCCAAGCAAGCCCAAAAGAAAAGGAAGGAAGTGGTACTTGAACCCGGTGATGATCTTGGACATTTGAGGACAAATGTTTTCCAAGAAGGAGGGAATGATGAGAATCATGAAACAGGCCAAATACAGTCTAAAGGCCCAAGTGGAGAAGGACGAAGGCCCAAGTGGAGAAGGACAAAGCCCCCGAGTGGAGAAGGATGAAGGCCCAGAGGCAGAGACACTATCAAGACTATTAATTGATGCTGAAGGCCAAGATTAATTTGAAGGCCCATAATAAATATGTTCTATTTAGTTATAATTTTTATTTATTGTAATTTTGGCCCAAACTGTTTAGAAGGCCCATGTCTATTTTTATCTTTTTGTTTAGCTACACTATAAGTATGGGTTTTTATTTTCAATAAAAAAAAAAATTTTGGCATTTTGACAAAATTGGGTGAGAGTTTCTCTCTAGGTTCCTGGTTGAACCAATTATCAGACTTATCAAGGTAATCCTTGTGGCGTCTGCCCAGACTTATCTTCCTTCACGGGAAGTGGCGTCTACCCAGACTTATCTTCCTTCACTGGAAGTGGCGTCTACCCAGACTTATCTTCCTTCACCGGAAGTGGCGTCTACCCAGACTTATCTTCCTTAACCGGAAGTGGCGTCTACCCTGACTTATCTTCCTTCACCGGAAGTGGCGTCATCCAAAAACTCTACAGCCTGTATCAAACGATCCGCTCCTACTCAGGTTCACATCATCTGGTATCAGAGCTTCGGCTCTTGATACAGGTTCTATCCTATCCTATCCTATTTTTTTTTCTTTGTAATTTGTCTAGGTTCGTGTTTTTGTCCTTGTTCTGTTATTTGCGTTCTTGTTTACATCTTGTTTCGTTTTTGTTTGCGTCTTGTGTTCTGTTATTTGCGTTCTTGTTCTTGTCACATCCTTGTTCTTGTTTCTTGTGTCTTTCACACTGTGTCAAAAAAAAATTGCAAAAAAAAAATTGAAAAAAAAAAAAGTGGGTGTTTGATCTTTGAACACGAAATTGAGGCATTTAGAGGTGTTTTTTTTTGAAAGAAAATCGTGGAACAAATCCCCTTATCTAGATTCTCCTCTGAATTCTGAGCGTTTTGATATATAGTGGGCCTCAAACAGACAATCGTAGCAAAAGTTATGAGCATTTGAATTTTAGTTGTCATATCTGTTATCTTATCTGTTATCCTATCTGTTATCTTATTTGTTATCATATCTGTTATCCAAATTAAATCTAATTTGTTATCCCAAATCTGATCTATTATCCAAATCAAATCAAATCAAAAAAAATTATCCAAATCAGATTTGTTATCCAAATCTAATCTGTTATCCAAATCAAATCCAATCTGCTATCCAAATCAAGTCCAAGTTGTTATCCCAAATCAAATCTGTTACTCTGATAATTCTATTGTCTTTCCTTTTATTTTATATTACCTTGTGTGTCTAATTCGGTCTATCCAGGAACTTAAGAGGGAGTGAGTGGTAAAAGGCAAGAGTGAAAACATCACACAAAAGCCTATATTGAGAGCATCAAACACGAGTGAACTACCATTAAAGAGAGAAACACGTGAGTAGAGTGTGGTGAGGTCCTGAATTTTTTTTTAATTTACTGCAAAATTCTTTGTTCCTTAATCATGGCAAGAGCTGGTGACAATGGTGGTGTATATCATCAACTGGATGAATCTCAACGCTTATTTCTGGACGCGTGGACTACACAAATGCAACGTTTATTGACCAAATCTTCCTTGTTTACTCTTAAACCTCTATCCCCTAGAGAAGTGTGTGATGACCAAATCAGAATGAGAGAAAAGAGAGAACAAGAGAAAGAAAATAGTGAGGCTCCACAAAGGAATATGAAAAAGAAGAGTGATACACCCGAGGAAAAGAGTGATACACAAAAGAGAGAGAGTGATAATTCTAATCAGTTAACTATTTATGTTTCTCCTAGTGTTCAACCCTTATTGCAGGAATTTAAAGATGTCTTTTCCAAGGAGATTCCTCATGGACTGCCACCTTCAAGAAGCATAGAACATCAAGTTGATCTCCTTCTAGAAGCTTCATTGCCTAACAAGCCAACTTACAACAGCAAGCCCCAAGAGACTCAGCATAAGGATGCACAGACCAAAGTTGCGTATGTAAAAAAATTGTATGACCAAGTGAAGGTGCAAATTGCAAAGAAGAATGAAAGCTATGCCAAGCAAGCCCAAAAGAAAAGGAAGGAAGTGGTACTTGAACCCGGTGATGATCTTGGACATTTGAGGACAAATGTTTTCCAAGAAGGAGGGAATGATGAGAATCATGAAACAGGCCAAATACAGTCTAAAGGCCCAAGTGGAGAAGGACGAAGGCCCAAGTGGAGAAGGACAAAGCCCCCGAGTGGAGAAGGATGAAGGCCCAAGTGGAGAAGGATGAAGGCCCAGAGGCAGAGACACTATCAAGACTATTAATTGATGCTGAAGGCCAAGATTAATTTGAAGGCCCATAATAAATATGTTCTATTTAGTTATAATTTTTATTTATTGTAATTTTGGCCCAAACTGTTTAGAAGGCCCATGTCTATTTTTATCTTTTTGTTTAGCTACACTATAAGTATGGGTTTTTGTTTTGAATAAAAAAAAACTTTTGGCATTTTCATAAAATTTGGTGAGAGTTTCTCTCTGGGTTCCTTGTTGAACCAATTATCAGACTTATCAAGGTAATCCTTGTGGCGTCTACCCAGACTTATCTTCCTTCATTGGAAGTGGCGTCTACCCAGACTTATCTTCCTTAACCGGAAGTGGCGTCTACCCAGACTTATCTTCCTTTACTGGAAGTGGCGTCTACCCAGACTTATCTTCCTTCACCGGAAGTGGCGTCATCCAAATATCCGTAGCCTGTATCAAGCGATCCGCGCCCCGTAAGATTCACATCAGTCAGGATAGACGCCACTTCCGGTGAAGGAAGATAAGTCTGGGTAGACGCCACTTCCAATGAAGGAAGATAAGTCCGGGTAGACGCCACTTCCGGTGAAGGAAGATAAGTCAGGGTAGACGCCACAAGGATTACCTTGATAAGTCTGATAATTGGTTCAACAAGGAACCCATAGAGAGATTCTCACCAAATTTTATCAAATGTCAAAAGTTCTTTATTGAAAACAAAAACAAATACTTATAGTGTATCTGAACAAAAAGATAAAAATAGACATGAGCCTTCTAAACAGTTTGGGCCAAAATTACAATAAAAATAAATTATAACTAAAAACTTATTTAACTTGGGCCTTCAAGTTAGTTTGGGCCTTCAACAACAATTAGAAGTCTTGGTAGTGCCTCTGCCTTTGGCCCTTCATCTTTCTCCACTTGGGCTTTCAATCATCATCAATGGCAGCTATACAAATGACCAGCCTTGTCTCTATGACGTGTTGGGCTTGTTTAAGTCTGCCTCTGGTCATGGGACCTTCAAGTGCTTCATGATCCTTGCCCTTGGTTATGTCCTCATCAAGGTCGGCTAGGTTTTTTTGTGTGAGCTCAACCGACGTTTTGTTTCGGCCGAAACTGGCATGTTCCCATTTATTCGGTCAGGAAAACATTGGCCCATCTCGGCAAAAAAATATTCTTCATCGATATTGATCGAAAAAATTGACAGTCGACGTCGGCCAGGAAAGATGACCGATCGAGGTGTAAAAAAGAAGCATCATCGCACGACGCCGATCGAACATTTCCTTACCGACATCATGCATATTTCATTAAGGGATTGAATAGAAAACTAAATAGCCGACATCGGTCGTGAAGTAGCCCGACTGATATTTTTCAGCCGACATTGCGCAATTTTTTTTTAAAAACGCTCGCTGGCCGATAATGTTTTTTTTTACGGCAGAGGAAGTTTTCTTGTTTTGGTGTTGCATAAAAAACGTACAATGTAGGTCGGCTAGGTTTTTTTGTGCGAGCTCAACCGACGTTTTTTTTCGGCCGAAACTGGCATGTTCCCATTCATTCGGCCATAAAACATTAGCCCATCTCGGCAAAAAAATATTTTTCACCGATATTGATCGTAAAAAATGACAGTCGACGTCGGCCAGAAAAGATGACCGATCGAGGTCTAAAAAAGAAGCATCACTGCATGACGTCGATCGAACATTTCCTTACCGACATCATGCATATTTCATTAAGGGATTGAATAGAAAACTCAATAGCCGACATCGGTCGTGAAGTATCCCCGACTGACATTTTTCAGCCGACATTGCGTAATTTTTTTTTAAAAACGGTCGCTGGCCGATAATGTTTTTTTTTACGGCAGAAGAAGTTTTCGTGTGTTGGTGTTGCATAAAAAATGTAAAATAAAGGTCGGCTAGGTTTTTTTGTGCGAGCTCAACCGACGTTTTTTTTCGGCCGAAACTGGCATGTTCCCATTTATTCGGCCAGAAAACATTAGCCCATCTCGGCAAAAAAATATTTTTCACCGATATTGATCGAAAAAAATGACAGTCGACGTCGGCCAGGAAAGATGACCGATCGAGGTCTAAAAAAGAAGCATCACCGCATGACGCCGATCGAACATTTCCTTACCGACATCATGCATATTTCATTAAGGGATTGAATAGAACACTCAATAGGCGACATCGGTCGTCAAGTAGCCCCGACTGATATTTTTCAGCCGACATTGCGCAATATTTTTTAAAAAAACCTCGCTGGCCGATAATGTTTTTTTTTACGGCAGAGTAAGTTTTCTTGTTTTGGTGTTGCATAAAAAATGTACAATGTAGGTCGGCTAGGTTTTTTTGTGTGAGCTCAACCGATATTTTGTTTCGGCCGAAACTGGCATGTTCCCATTTATTCGGCCAGGAAAACATTGGCCCATCTCGGCAAAAAAATATTTGTCATCGATATTGATCGAAAAAATTGATAGTCGATGTCGGCAAAGAAAGATGACCGATCGAGGATTAAAAAAGAAGCTTCATCGCACGACGCCGATCGAACATTTCCTTACCGACATCATGCATATTTCATTAAAGGATTGAATAGAAAACTCAATAACCGACATCGGTCGTGAAGTAGCTCGACTGATATTTTTAAGCCGACATTGTGCAATTTTTTTTTAAAAACGCTCGCTGGCCGATAATGTTTTTTTTTTTACGGCAGATGAAGTTTTCTTGTTTTGGTGTTGCATAAAAAATGTACAATGTAGGTCGTCGAGGTTTTTTTGTGCGAGCTCAACCGACATTTTGTTTCGGCCGAAACTGGCATGTTCCCATTTATTCGGCCAGGAAAACATTGGCCCATCTCGGCAAAAAAATATTTTTCATCGATATTGATCGAAAAAATTGACAATCGACGTCGGCCAGGAAAGATGAGCATTCGAGGTGTAAAAAAGAAGCATCACCGCATGACGCCGATCGAACATTTCCTTACCGACATCATGCATATTTCATTAAGGGATTGAATAGAAAACTCAATAGCCAACATCGGTCGTGAAGTAACCCGACTGATATTTTTAAGCCGACATTGCGCAATTATTTTTTAAAAACGCTCGCTGGCCGATAATGTTTTTTTTACGGCAGAGGAAGTTTTCTTGTTTTGGTGTTGCATAAAAGATGTACAATGTAGGTCGGCTAGGTTTTTTTGTGCGAGCTCAACCAACGTTTTGTTTCGGCCGAAACTTGCATGTTCCCATTTATTCGGCCAGGAAAACATTGGCCCATCTCGGCAAAAAAATATTTTTCACCGATATTGATCGAAAAAATTGACAGTCGACGTCGGCCAGGAAAGTTGACCGTTCGAGGTGTAAAAAAGAAGCATCACTGCATGACGCCGATCGAACATTTCCTTACCGACATCATGCATATTTCATTAAGGGATTGAATAGAACACTCAATAGGCGACATCGGTCGTGAAGTATCCCCGACTGATATTTTCCAGCCGACATTGCGCAATTTTTTTTTAAAAACGCTCGCTGGCCGATAATGTTTTTTTTTTATGGCAGAGGAAGTTTTCTTGTTTTGGTGTTCCTTAAAAATGGTACAATGTAGGTCGGCTAGGTCTTTTGTGCGAGCCCAACAGACGTTTTTTTTCGGCCGAAACTGGCATGTTCCCATTTATTCGGCCAGAAAACATTAGCCCATCTCGGCAAAAAAATATTTTTCACCGATATTGATCGAAAAAAATGGCAGTCGACGTCGGCCAAAAAAGATGACTGATCGAGGTCTAAAAAAGAAGCATCACCGCATGACGCCGATCGAATATTTCCTTACCGACATCATGCATATTTCATTAAGGGATTGAATAGAAAACTCAATAGCCGACATCGGTCGTGAAGTAGCCCGACTGATATTTTTAAGCTGACATTGCGCAATTATTTTTTAAAAACCCTCGCTGGCCGATAATGTTTGTTTTACGGCTTGTTTTGGTGTTGCAAAAAAAATGTACAATGTAGGTCGGCTAGTTTTTTTTGTGCGAGCTCAACCGACATTTTATTTCGGCCGAAACTGGCATGTTCCCATTTATTCGGCCAGGAAAACATTGGCCCATCTCGGGAAAAAAATATTTTTCATCGATATTGATCGAAAAAATTGACAGTCGACGTCGGCCAGGAAAGATGACCGTTCGAGGTGTAAAAAAGAAGCATCACAGCATGACGCCGATCGAACATTTCCTTACCGACATCATGCATATTTCATTAAGGGATTGAATAGGACACTCAATAGGCGACATCGGTCGTGAAGTATCCCCGACTGATATTTTCCAGCCGACATTGCGCAATTTTTTTTTAAAAACGCTCGCTGGCCAATAATGTTTTTTTTTTCGGCAGAGGAAGTTTTCTTGTTTTGGTGTTGCATAAAAAATGTACAATGTAGGTCGGCTAGGTTTTTTTGTGCGAGCTCAACCAACGTTTTGTTTCGGCCCAAACTTGCATGTTCCCATTTATTCGGCTAGGAAAACATTGGCCCATCTCGGCAAAAAAATATTTTTCACCGATATTGATCGAAAAAATTGATAGTCGACGTCGGCCAGGAAAGATGACCGTTCGAGGTTTAAAAAAGAAGCATCACCGCATGACACCGATAGAACATTTCCTTACCGACATCATGCATATTTCATTAAGGGATTGAATAGAACACTCAATAGGCAACATCGGTCGTGAAGTATCCCCGACTGATATTTTCCAGCCGACATTGCGCAATTTTTTTTTAAAAACGTGATGAGAATCATGAAACTTGCCAAATACAGGCTAAAGGCCCAAGTGGAGAAGGACAAAGCCCCCGAGTGGAGAAGGATGAAGGCCCAGAGGCAGAAACATTATCAAGACTATTAATTGTTGCTGAAGGCCCAAACTAATTTGAAGGCCCAAGTTAAATAAGCTTTTAGTTATAATTTATTTTTATTGTAATTTTGGCCCAAACTGTTTAGAAGGCCCGTGTCTATTTTTATCTTTTTGTTCAGCCACACTATAAGTATGGGTTTTTGTTTTGAATGAAAAAAACTTTTGGCATTTGATAAAATTTGGTGAGAGTTTCTCTCCGGGTTCCTTGTTGAACCAATCTCAGACTTATCAAGGTAATCCTTGTGGCGTCTGTCCAGACTTATCTTCCTTCACCGGAAGTGGCTGCTACCCTGACTTATCTTCCTTCGCCGGAAGTGGCGTCTACCCGGACTTATCTTCCTTCACCGGAAGTGGCGTCAACCCAGACTTATCTTCCTTCACTGGAAGTGGCGTCTACCCTGACTTATCTTCCTTCACCGGAAGTGGCGTCATCCAAACCTTCGTAGCCTGTATCAAACGATCTGCTCCTACTCAGGTTCGCATCATCTGGTATCAGAGCTTTGGCTCTTGATACAGGTTCTATCCTATCCTATTATTTTCCTTTGTAATTTGTCCAGGTTCGTGTTTTGTCCTTGTTCTGTTATTTGTTTTCTTGTTTGCGTCTTGTGGCGTTCTTGTTTGTGTCTTTGTTTCGTTCTTGTTCTTGTTCTTGTCACGTTTTTGTTCTTGTTCTTGTTTCTTGTGTGTCTTTCAGACTTTGTGTCAAAAAAAAAAATTGTTTGAGTTTTATTTCAAGTTAAAAAAAAAAAGTTGCAGAATTTTGAAAAAAAAAAAGAGAAGAAAACAAAAAAAAAAAAAAGAAAGTGGGGTGTCTGATCTTTGAACACGAAATTGAGGAAGTTAGAGGTTTTTTTTGGGAAGAAAATCGTGTACCAAATCCCCTTATATAGATTCTCCTTTGAATTCTGAGCGTTTTGATATATAGTGGGCCTCAAACGAACAACCATAGCAAAAGTTATGAGCATTTGAAGTTTACTAGTCATATCTGTTATCTTATCTGTTATCCTATCTGTTATCTTATTTGTTATCATATTTGTTATCGAAATTAAATCTAATTTGTTATCCAAATCTGATCTATTATCCAAATCAAATCAAATCAATTTTTTTTTATCCAAATTAGATTTGTTATCTAAATCAAATCAAATCTAATCTGTTATCCAAATCAAATCCAATCTGCTATCCAAATCAAGTCCAAGTTGTTATCCCAAATCAAATCTGTTACTCTGATAATTATATTGTCTTTCCTTTTATTTTATATTACCTTGTGTGTCTAATTCGGTCCATCTAGGAACTTAAGAGGGAACATGAGTGGTAAAAGGCAAGAGTGAAAACATCACACAAAAGCCTATATTGAGAGCATCAAACACGAGTGAACTACCATCAAAGAGAGAAACACGTGAGTAGAGTGTGGTGAGGTTCTGAATTTTTTTTTAATTTACTGCAAAATTCTTTGTTCCTTAATCATGGCAAGAGCTGGTGACAATGGTGGTGTATATCATCAACTGGACGAATCTCAGCGCTTATTTCTGGACGCGTGGACTACACAAATGCAACGCTTGTTGAACCGTAACAAAGAAGAGCCCTACAGACGAATAGCCAAATCTTCCTCGTTTACTCTTAAACCTCTATCCCCTAGAGAAGTGTGTGATGACCAAATCAGAATGGGAGAAAAGAGAGAAAAAGAGAAAGAAAATAGTGAGGCACCAAAAAGGAATATGAAAAAGAAGAGTGATACACCCGAGGAAAAGAGTGATACACATAAGAGAGAGAGTGATACACATGAGAGAAAATTTAATTATTTTGCAGAGGCGAGTGAAGTGAGGAAAGTGTTACCTGCTCATGAACCACTCAATCTACAGTATTGCAAAGCCCCCGAGTGGAGAAGGATGAAGGCCCAAGTGGAGAAGGATGAAGGCTCAAGTGGAGATGGATGAAGGCCCAGAGGCAGAGACACTATCAAGACAATTAATTGTTGCTGAAGGCCCAAACTAATTTGAAGGCCCAAGTTAAATAAGTTTTTAGTTATAATTTATTTTTATTGTAATTTTGGCCCAAACTGTTTAGAAGGCCCATGTCTATTTTTATCTTTTTGTTCAGATACACTATAAGTATTGGGTTTTATTTTCAATAAAAAAAAAACTTTTGGCATTTGATAAAATTTGGTGAGAGTTTCTCTCTGGGTTCCTTGTTGAACCAATTATCAGACTTATCAAGGTAATCCTTGTGGCGTCTACCCAGACTTATCTTCCTTCACTGGAAGTGGCGTCTACCCAGACTTATCTTCCTTCACCGGAAGTGGCGTCTACCCTGACTTATCTTCCTTCATTGGAAGTGGCGTCTACCCTGACTTATCTTCCTTCACCGGAAGTGGCGTCATCCAAACCTTCGTAGCCTGTATCAAACGATCCGCCCCGTAAGATTCACATCATCTGGTATCAGAGCTTCGGCTCTTGATACAGGTTCTATCCTATCCTATCCTATTTTTTTTTCTTTGTAATTTGTCTAGGTTCGTGTTTTTGTCCTTGTTCTGTTATTTGCGTTCTTGTTTACATCTTGTTTCGTTTTTGTTTGCGTCTTGTGTTCTGTTATTTGCGTTCTTGTTCTTGTCACGTCCTTGTTCTTGTTTCTTGTGTCTTTCACACTGTGTCAAAAAAAAAATTGCAAAAAAAATTTGAAAAAAAAGTGGGTGTTTGATCTTTGAACACGAAATTGAGGCATTTAGAGGTGTTTTTTTTGAAAGAAAATCGTGGAACAAATCCCCTTATCTAGATTCTCCTCTGAATTCTGAGCGTTTTGATATATAGTGGGCCTCAAACAGACAACCGTAGCAAAAGTTATGAGCATTTGAAGTTTAGTTGTCATATCTGTTATCTTATCTGTTATCCTATCTGTAATCTTATTTGTTATCATATCTGTTATCCAAATTAAATCTAATTTGTTATCCCAAATCTGATCTATTATCCAAATCAAATCAAATCAAAAAAATTTATCCAAATCAGATTTGTTATCCAAATCTAATCTGTTATCCAAATCAAATCCAATCTGCTATCCAAATCAAGTCCAAGTTGTTATCCCAAATCAAATCTGTTACTCTGATAATTAAACTGTCTTTCCTGTTATATACCTTGTGTGTCTAATTTGATTCATCCAGGAACTTAAGAGGGAGTGAGTGGTAAAAGGCAAGAGTGAAAACATCACACAAAAGCCTATATTGAGAGCATCAAACACGAGTGAACTACCATCAAAGAGAGAAACACGTGAGTAGAGTGTGGTGAGGTTCTGAATTTTTATTTTTTTTAATTTACTGCAAAATTCTTTGTTCCTTAATCATGGCAAGAGCTGGTGACAATGGTGGTGTATATCATCAACTGGACAAATCTCAGCGCTTATTTCTGGACGCGTGGACTACACAAATGCAACGTTTATTGAACCGTAACAAAGAAGAGCCCTACAGACGAATAGCCAAATCTTCCTCGTTTACTCTTAAACCTCTATCTCCTAGAGAAGTGTGCGATGACCAAATCAGAATGAGAGAAAAGAGAGAACAAGAGAAAGAAAATAGTGAGGCACCACAAAGGAATATGAAAAAGAAGAGTGATACACCCGAGGAAAAGAGTGATACACATAAGAGAGAGAGTGATACACATGAGAGAAAATTTAATTATTTTGCAGAGGCGAGTGAAGTGAGGAAAGTGTTACCTGCTCATGAACCACTCAATCTACAGTATTGCAAAGACAGTAAAATTTCTACTGATAATTCTAATGAGTTTACTATTTCTATTTCTCCTAGTGTTCAACCATTATTGCAGGAATTTAAAAATGTCTTTCCTAAGGAGATTCCTCATGGACTACCACCTTCAAGAGGCATAGAACATCAAGTTGATCTCCTCCTCGGAGCTTCATTGCCTAACAGGCCAACTTACAAAAGCAATCCCCAAGAGACTCAACGTAAGGATGCACATGCCAAAGTTCAGTATGTGAAAAGATTGTATGACCAAGTGAAGGTGCAAATTGCAAAGAAGAATGAAAGCTATGCCAAGCAAGTCAACAAATAAAGGAAGGAAGTGGTACTTGAACCCGGTGATGATCCCAGACATTTGAGGACAAATGTTTTCCAAGAAGGAGGGAATGATGAGAATCATGAAACTGGCCAAATACAGGCTAAAGGCCCAAGTGGAGAAGGACGAAGGCCCAAGTGGAGAAGGACAAAGCCCCAGAGTGGAGAAGGATGAAGGCCCAGAGGCAGAAACATTATCAAGACTATTAATTGTTGCTGAAGGCCCAAACTAATTTGAAGGCCCAAGTTAAATAAGCTTTTAGTTATAATTTATTTTTATTGTAATTTTGGCCCAAACTGTTTAGAAGGCCCATGTCTATTTTTATCTTTTTGTTTAGCTACACTTTAAGTATGGGTTTTTGTTTTGAATGAAAAAAACTTTTGGCATTTGATAAAATTTGGTGAGAGTTTCTCTCCGGGTTCCTTGTTGAACCAATTATCAGACTTATCAAGGTAATCCTTGTGGCGTCTACCCAGACTTATCTTCCTTCACTAGAAGTGGCGTCTACTGTGACTTATCTTCCTTCACCGGAAGTGGCGTCTACCCTGACTTATCTTCCTTCACCGGAAGTGGCGTCATCCAAATCTTCGTAGCCTGTATCAAGTGATCCCTTCCTAGTCAGGTTCACATCAAAACGCTCGTTGGCCGATAATCTTTTTTTTTTCGGCAGAGGAAGTTTTCTTGTTTTGGTGTTGCATAAAAAATGTACAATGTAGGTCGACTAGGTTTTTTTGTGCGAGCTCAACCGACGTTTTTTTTCGGTCGAAACTGGCATCGTCCCATTTATTCGGCCACGAAAAATTTAGCCCATCTCGGCAAAAAAATATTTTTCACCGATATTGATCGAAAAAAATGACAGTCGACGTCGGCCAGAAAAGATGACCGATCGAGATCTAAAAAAGAAGCATCACCGCATGACGACGATCGAACATTTCCTTACCGACATCATCCATATTTCATTAAGGGATTTAATAGAAAACTCAATAGCCGACATCGGTCGTGAAGTAGCCCGACTGATATTTTGCAGCTGACATTGCGGAATTTTTTTTTTAAAAACCCTCGCTGGCCGATAATGTTTTTTTTTACGGCAGAAGAAGTTTTCGTGTGTTGGTGTTGCATAAATAATTTACAATGTAGGTCGGCTAGGTTTTTTTGTGCGAGCTCAAACGACATTTTATTTCGGCCGAAACTGGCATGTTCCCATTTATTCGGCCACGAAAAATTTAGCCCATCTCGGCAAAAAAATATTTTTCACCGATATTGATCGAAAAAAATGCCAGTCGACATCGGCCAGGAAAGATGACCGATCGAGGTTAAAAAGGAAGCATCACCGCATGACGCCGATCGAACATTTCCTTACCGACATTATGCATATTTCATTAAGGGATTGAATAGAACACTCAATAGGCGACATCGGTCGTGAAGTAGCCCCAACTGATATTTTTCAGCCGACATTGCGCAATATTTTTTTAAAAAAGCTCGCTGGCCGATAATGTTTTTTTTTACGGCAGAGTAAGTTTTCTTGTTTTGGTGTTGCATAAAAAATGTACAATGTAGGTTGGCTAGGTTTTTTTGTACGAGCTCAACTGACGTTTTGTTTCGGCCGAAACTGGCATGTTCCCATTTATTCGGCCAGGAAAACATTGGCCCATCTCGGCAAAAAAATATTTTTCACCGATATTGATCGAAAAAAATGACAGTCGACGTCGGCCAGAAAAGATGACAAATCGAGGTCTAAAAAAGAAGCATCACCGCATGACACCGATCGAACATTTCCTTACCGACATCATGCATATTTTATTAAGGGATTGAATAGAAAACTCAATAGCCGACATCGGTCGTGAAGTAGCCCGACTGATATTTTTCAGCCGACATTGCGCAATTTTTTTTTTAAAACGCTCGCTGGCCGATAATGTTATTTTTTTACGGCAGAAGAAGTTTTCGTGTGTTGGTGTTGCATAAATAATTTACAATGTAGGTTGGCTAGGTTTTTTTGTACGAGCTCAACCGACATTTTATTTCGGCCGAAACTGGCATGTTCCCATTTATTCGGCCACGAAAAATTTAGCCCATCTCGGCAAAAAAATATTTTTCACCGATATTGATCGAAAAAAATGCCAGTCGACGTCGGCCAGGAAAGATGACCGATCTAGGTTAAAAAGGAAGCATCACCGCATGACGCCGATCGAACATTTCCTTACCGACATCATGCATATTTCATTAAGGGATTGAATAGAAAACTCAATAGCTGACATCGGTCGTGAAGTAGCCCCGACTGAAATTTTTTAGCCGACATTGCACAATTTTTTTTTAAAAAAGCTCGCTGGCCGATAATGTTTTTTTTTACAGCACAGGAAGTTTTCTTGTTTTGGTGTTGCATAAAAAATGTAAAATGTAGTTCGGCTAGGTTTTTTTGTGCGAGCTCAACCGACGTTTTGTTTCGGCCGAAACTTGCATGTTCCCATTTATTTGGCCAGGAAAACATTGGCCCATCTCAGCAAAAAAATATTTTTTACCGATATTGATTGAAAACATTGACAGTCGACGTCCGCCAGGAAAGATGACCGATCAAGGTCTAAAAAAGAAGCATCACCGCATGACGCCGATCGAACATTTCCATAAAAAATGTACAATGTAGCTCACCGCATGACCCCGAATGAACATTTCCTTACCGACATCATGCATATTTCATTAAGGGATTGAATAAAAAACTCAATAGCCGAAAAAGGTCGTGAAGTAGCCCGACTGATGTTTTTCAGCTGACATTGTGCAATTTTTTTTTAAAAACGCTCGCTGGCCGATAATGTTGTTTTTACGGCAGAGGAAGTTTTCATGTTTTGGTGTTGCATAAAAAATGTACAATGTACGTCGGCTAGGTTTTTCTGTGCGAGCACAACCGAAGTTTTGTTTCGGCTGAAACTGGCATGTTCCGATTTATTCGGCCAGGAAAACATTAGCCCATCTAGGCAAAAAAATATTTTTCACCGATATTGATCGAAAAAAATGTCAGTCGACGTCGACCAGGAAAGATGGCCGATCGAGGTTAAAAAGGAAGCATCACGGCATGACGCCGATCAAACATTTCCTTACCGACATCATGCATATTTCATTAAGGGATTGAATAGAAAACTCAATAGCCGACATCGGTCGTTAAGTAGCCCTGACGGATATTTTTCAGCCGACATTGCGCAATTTTTTTCTTAAAAACGCTCGTTGGCCGATAATGTTTTTTTTTACGGCAGAGGAAGTTTTAATGTTTTGGTGTTGCATAAAAAATGTACAATGTAGGTCGGCTAGGTTTTTTTGTGCGAACTCAACCGACGTTTTGTTTCGGCCGAAACTGGCATGTTCCCTTTTATTCGGCCACGAAAAATTTAGCCTATCTCGGCAAAAAAATATTTTTCACAGATATTGATCGAAAAAAATGCCAGTCGACGTCGGCCAGGAAAGATGACTGATCGAGGTTAAAAAGGAAGCATCACGGCATGACGCCGATCAAGCATTTCCTTACCGACATCATGCATATTTCATTAAGGGATTGAATAGAAAACTCAATAGCCGACATCGGTCGTGAAGTAGCCAGACTCATATTTTTCAGCCGACATTGCGCAATTTTTTTTAAAAAACGCTCACTGGCCGATAATGTTTTTTTTTACGGCAGAGGAAGTTTTCTTATGTTGGTGTTGCATAAAAAATTTACGATGTAGGTCGGATAGGTTTTTCTGTGCTAGCTCAACCGACGTTTTGTTTCGGCCGAAACTGGCATGTTCCCATTTATTCGGCCACGAAAACATTAGCCCATCTCGGAAAAAAAATATTTTTCACAGATATTGATCGAAAAAAATGTCAGTCGACGTCGGCCAGGAAAGATGACCGATCGGGGTTAAAAAGGAAGCATCACCGCATGACCCGATCGAACATTTCCTTACCGACATCATGCATATTTCATTAAGGGATTGAATAGAAAACTCAATAGCCGACATCGGTCATGAAGTAGCCCAACTGATATTTTTCAGCTGACATTGCGCAATTTTTTCTTAAAAACGCTCGCTGGCCGATAATGTTTTTTTTTACGGCAGAGGAAGTTTTTTTATGTTGGTGTTGCATAAAAAATTTACAATGTAGGTCGGCTAGGTTTTTTTGTGCGAGCTCAACCGACGTTTTGTTTCGGCCAAAACTGGCATGTTCCCATTTATTCGGCCAGGAAAGCATTGGCCCATCTCGGCAAAAAAAATATTTTTCACCGATATTGATTGAAAAAATTAACAGTCGACGTTCGTCAGGAAAGATGACCGATCGAGGTCTAAAAAAGAAGCATCACCGCATGACGCCGATCGAATATTTCCTTACTGACATCTTGCATATTTCATTAAGGGATTGAATAGAAAACTCAATAGCCGACATCGGTCGTGAAGTTGCCCCGACTGATATTTTTCAACCGACATTGCCCAATTTTTTTTTAAAAACGCTCGCTTGCCGATAATGTTTTTTTTTTACGGCAGAGGAAGTTTTCTTGTTTTTGTGTTGCATAAAAAATGTACAATGTAGGTCGGCTAGATTTTTTTGTGCGAGCTCAACCGACGTTTTGTTTTGGCTGAAACTGGCATGTTCCCATTTATTCGGCCAGGAAAACATTAGCCCATCTCGGCAAAAAAATATTTTTCACCGATATTGATCGAAAAAAATGACAGTCGACGTCGGCCAGAAAAGATGACCGATCGAGGTCTAAAAAAGAAGCATCACCGCATCACGCCGATCGAACATTTCCTTACCGACATCATGCATATTTCATTAAGGGATTGAATAGAAAACTCAATAGCCGACATCGGTCGTGAAGTAGCCCGACTGATATTTTTCAGCCGACATTGCGCAATTTTTTTTTAAAAACGCTCGTTGGCCGATAATGTTTTTTTTTTATGGCAGAGGAAGTTTTCTTGTTTTGGTGTTGCATAAAAAATGTACAATGTAGGTCATCTAGGTTTTTTTGTGCGAGCTCAACCGACGTTTTTTTTCGGCCGAAACTGGCATCGTCCCATTTATTCGGCCACGAAAATTAAGCCCATCTCGGCAAAAAAATATTTCTCACCGATATTGATCGAAAAAAATGACAGTCGACGTCGGCCAGAAAAGATGACCGATCGAGGTCTAAAAAAGAAGCATCACCGCATGATGCCGATCGAACATTTCCTTACCGACATCATGCATATTTCATTAAGGGATTGAATTGAAAACTCAATAGCCGACATCGGTCGTGAAGTAGCCCCGACTGATATTTTTCAGCCGACGTTGCACAATTTTTTTTTAAAAACGCTCGCTGGCCGATTATGTTTTTTTTTTTTTACGCCAGAGGAAGTTTTCTTGTGTTGGTGTTGCATAAAAAATTTACAATGTAGGTCGGCTAGGTTTTTTTGTGCGAGCTCCACCGACGTTTTGTTTAGGAAAGATGACCGATCGAGGTCTAAAAAAGAAGCATCACCGCATGACGCCGATCGAACATTTCCTTACCGACATCATGCATATTTCATTAAGGGATTGAATAGAAAACTCAATAGCCGACATTGGTCGTGAAGTAGCCCCGACTGATATTTTTCAGCCGACGTTGCGCAATTTTTTTTTAAAAACGCTCGCTGGCCGATAATGTTTTTTTTTATGGCAGAGGAAGTTTTCTTGTTTTGGTGTTGCATAAAAAATGTACAATGTAGGTCATCTAGGTTTTTTTGTTCGAGCTTAACCGACGTTTTTTTTCGGCCGAAACTGGCATCGTCCCATTTATTCGGCCACGAAAATTAAGCCCATCTCGGCAAAAAAATATTTCTCACCGATATTGATCGAAAAAAATGACAGTCGACGTCGGCCAGAAAAGATGACCGATCGAGGTCTAAAAAAGAAGCATCACCGCATGATGCCGATCGAACATTTCCTTACCGACATCATGCATATTTCATTAAGGGATTGAATTGAAAACTCAATAGCCGACATCGGTCATGAAATAGCCCCGACTGATATTTTTCAGCCGACATTGCGCAATTTTTTTTAAAAAACGCTCGCTGGTCGATATTGTTTTTTTTTACGGCAGAGGAAGTTTTCTTTTTTTGGTGTTGCGTAAAAAATTTACAATATACGTCGGCTAGGTTTTTTCGTACGAGCGCAACCGACGTTTTGTTTCGGCCGAAACTGACATGTTCCCATTTATTCGGCAATGAAAACATTAGCCCATCTCGGCAAAATGATATTATCGATCGAAAAAAATGACAGTCGACGTCGGCCAGGAAAGATGACCGATCGAGGTCTAAAAAAGATGCTTCACAGGATGATGCCGATCGAACATTTCCTAACCGACATCATGCAAATTTTGTTCGCGGATTGAATTGAAGACTCAATAGCCGACATCGGTCGTGAAATAGCACCGACTGATATTTTTCAGCCAACATTGAGCAATATTTTTAAAAAAACTCTCGTTGGCAGATAATGTTTTTTTTTACTGCAGAGGAAGTTTTCTTGTTTTGGTGTTGCATAAAAAAAATTACAATGTACGTCTGCTAGGTTTTTTTGTGCTAGCTCAACCGACGTTTTGTTTCGGCCGAAACTGGCATGTTCCCATTTATTCGGCAAAGATAACATTAGCCCATCTCGGCAAAAAGATATTATTCACCCATATTGATCGAAAAAAATGAAAGTCGACGTCGGCTAGGAAAGATGACCGATCGAGGTCTAAAAAAGATGCTTCACAGGATGATGCCGATCGAACATTTCCTAACCGACATCATGCAAATTTTGTTCGCGGATTGAATTGAAGACTCAGTTGCCGGCATCGGTCGTGAAATAGCCCCGACTGATATTTTTCAGCCGACATTGAGCAATTTTTTTAAAAAACTCTCGCTGGCAGACAATGTTTTTTTTACGGCAGAGGAAGTTTTCTTGTTTTGGTGTTGCATAAATAAATTTACAATGTACGTCCGCTAGGTTTTTTTGTGCGAATTCAACCGACGTTTTGTTTCGGCCGAAACTGGCATGTTCCCATATATTCGGCCAAGAAAACATTGGCCCATCTCCGCAAAAAAATATTATTCACCGATATTGATCTTAAAAAATGACAGTCGACGTCGGCCAGGAAAGATGACCGATCGAGGTCTAAAAAAGAAGCATCATCGGATGACGCCGATCGAGCATTTCCTAACCGACATCATGCAAATTTTGTTCGCGGATTGAATTGAAGACTCAGTAGCCGGCATCGGTCGTGAAATAGCCCCGACTGATATTTTTCAGCCGACATTGAGCAATTTTTTTAAAAAACTCTCGCTGGCAGATAATGTTTTTTTAACGGCAGAGGAAGTTTTCTTGTTTTGGTGTTGCATAAATAAATTTACAATGTACGTCCGCTAGGTTTTTTTGTGCGAATTCAACCGACGTTTTGTTTCGGCCGAAACTGGCATGTTCCCATATATTCGGCCAGGAAAATATTAACCCATCTCGGCAAAAAGATATTATTCACCGATATTGATCGAAAAAAATGACAGTCGATGTCGACCAGGAAACTTGACCAATGAAGGTCTATAAATGAAGCTTCACAGGATGAAGCCGATCGAACATTTCCTTACCGACATCATGCAAATTTCACTCTCGGATTGAATTGAAAACTCAATAGCCAACATCGGTCATGACATAGCCCTGACTGATATTTTTCAGCCGACATTGCGTAATTTTTTTTTAAAAAACTCTCGCTGGCCGATAATGTTTTTTTTTTTACGGCAGAGGAAGTTTTCTTTTTTTGGTGTTGCGTAAAAAATTTACAGTGTACGTCGGCTAGGTTTTTTCGTGCGAGCGCAACCGACGTTTTGTTTCCGCCGAAACTAGCATGTTCCCATTTATTCGGCCAGGAAAACATTAGCCCATCTCTACAAAAAGATAATATTCACCGATATTGATAAAAAAAAATGACAGTCGACGTCAGCCAGGAAACATGACCTATCGAGGTCTATAAATGAAGCTTCACAGGATGAAGCCGATCGAACATTTCTTACCGACATCATGGAAATTTCGTTCACGGATTGAATTGAAAACTCAATAGCCGACATCGGTCCTGAAATATCCCTGACTGATGATATTTTTCAGCCGACATTGCGCAATTTTTTTTTCAAAACGCTTGCTGGCAGATAATGTTTTTTTACGGCAGAGGAAGTTTTCTTGTTTTGGTGTTGCATAACAAATTTACAATGTAGGTCGGCTAGGAATTTTTGTGCGAGCTCAACCGGCGTTTTGTTTCGGCCGAAACTGGCAAGTTCCCATTTATTCGACCAGGAAAACATTAGCCCATCTCGGCAAAAAAATATTATTCACCGATATTGATCTTAAAAAATGACAGTCGACGTCGGCCAGGAAAGATGACCGATCGAGGTCTGAATAAGAGGCATCATCGGATGACTCCGATCGAGCATTTCCTAACCTACATCATGCAAATTTCATTAAGGGATTGAATGAAAAACTCACTAGCCGACATCGGTCGTGAAGTAGCCCCCAACTTATATTTTTCAGCCGACATTGCACAATTTTTTTTAAAAACGCTCGCTGGCCGATAATGTTTTTTTTACTGCAGAGGAAGTTTTCTTGTTTTGGTGTTGCATTAAAAATTTACATTGTACGTCGGCTAGGTATTTTTGTGCGAGCTCAACCGACGTTTTGTTTCGGCCGAAACTGGCATGTTCCCATTAATTCGGCCAGGAAAACATTAGCCCACCACGGAAAAAAAATATTTGCTAACCGACTTCATGCATATTTCATTTAGGGATTGAATAGAAATTTGAATAGCCGACAACGGTCGTGAAATAGCCCCGACTAATATTTTTCAGCCGACATTGCACAATTTTTTTATTAAAAACGGTCGCTGGCAGGTAATGTTTTGTTACAGCAGAGGAAGTTTTCTTGTTTTGGTGTTGCATAAAAAATTTACAATGTAGGTCGGCTAGGTTTTTTTGTGCGAGCTCAACCGACGATTTGTTTAGGCTGAAATTGGCATGTTCCCATTTATTCGGCCAGGAAAACATTGGCCCATCTCCGCAAAAAAATATTATTCACCGATATTGATCTTAAAAAATGACAGTCGACGTCGGCCAGGAAAGATGACCAATCGAGGTCTAAAAAAGAAGCATCATCGGATGACGCCGATCGACCATTTCCTAACCGACATCATGCAAATTTCGTTCACGAATTGAATTGAAAACTCAATAGCCGACATCGGTCGTGAAATAGCCCCGACTGATATTTATCAGCCGACAGTGCGCAATTTTTTTTTAAAAACGCTCACTAGCTGATAATGTTTTTTTTTACGTCAGAGGAAGTTTTCTTGTTTTGGTGTTGCATAAAAAATTTACAAAGTACGTCGGCTATGTTTTTTCGTTCGAGCTCAACCGACGTTTTGTGTCGGCCGAAACTGGCATGTTCCCATTAATTCGGTCAGGAAAAGATTAGCCCACCTCGGCAAAAAAATATTTGCTAACCGACTTCATGCATATTTCATTCAGGGATTGAATAGAAAACTCAATAGCCGACAACGGTCGAGAAATAGCCCCGACTGATATTTTTAAGGCGACATTGCGCAATTTTTTTTTAAAAACGCTCGCTGGCAAATAATGTTTTTTTTACGGCAGAGTAAGTTTTCTTGTTTTGGTGTTGCATAAAAAATTTACAATGTAGGCCGGCTTGTGTGAGCTCAACCAACATTTTTTTTGGGCTGAAACTGGCATGTTCCCATTTATTCGGCCAGGAAAACATTAGCCCATCTCGGCAAAAAAATATTATTCACCGATATTGATAAAAAAAAATGACAGTCGACGTCGGCCAGGAAAGATGACCGATCGAGGTCTAAAAAAGAAGCTTCACAAGATGATGCCGAATGAAATTTTCCTAACCGACATGATGCAAATTTTGATTCAGGGATTGAATAAAAAACTCATTAGCCGACATCGGTCGTGAAGTAGGGCGACTGATGTTTTTCAGCCCACATTGCGCAATTTTTATTTAAAAAACGCTCGCTGGCCGAGAATGTTTTTTTTACGATATATGAAGTTTTCTTGTTTTGGTGTTGCATAAAAAATTTACAATGTAGGTTGGCTAGGTTTTTTTGTGCGAGCTCAACCAACGGTTTAATTCGGCCGAAACTCGCATGTTCCCATTTATTCGGCCAGGAAAACATTAGCCCACCTCGGCAAAAAAATATTTGCTAACCGACTTCATGCATATTTCATGCAGGGATTGAATAGAAAACTCAATAGCCGACAACGGTCGTGAAATAGCCCTGACTGATATTTTTCAGCCGACATTGCACAATATTTTTTTTAAAAACGCTCGCTGGCCGATATTGTTTTTTTTTTACGGCAGAGGAAGTTTTCTTGTTTTGGAGTTGCATAAAAAATTTACAATGTACGTCGGCTAGGTTTTTTTGTGCGAGCTCAACCGACGTTTTGTTTCGGCTGAAACTGGCATGTTCCCATTTATTCGGCCAGGAAAACTGATATGAACCCTCATGGCACAAGGGCTGACTTAGGATCGTCTAGGATTAAACCTTGATGGAAAATGCGGAAATTGATTAAGGAAAGGATGGAAAATAAGGTGGTTAATCTCGTGGGTCTTAATAAGGTGGTTTCTGGCATAAAATGGATGAATGGGATGGTAAAACGTAGGTTAAGTGGTGGCTGGACAGAAATATAGAAATGGCAATAACGGAAGCTACAGGGCTCCAGATGAGGTGATTCCAAAACGAGGTGAAAGGTCTCGTTTTGAAATTCAATTTAGGCTCAAGAATCACTTAATTTGAGTGTGTGAAATGGGAGTTATGGTCACGAGATAATTTTGGGCAGAGGTGGATTTTCTGGAATTGTGGTTTGAAAGAACAAGGGTGGAGATGATAGGAAGGAAAGAATCACTCTTTCCAGCGAGGGCAACACACAAAGGTTGTGAAAGTCCTTTGATACAGCCAGGGTGTTCTTGAATCACTCAAGAATTTAGGAGAATCACTCTCACTAAGATAAAAGAGATAAACTCTAATTTTCTGAATAAAACTCAACTTGTGTTTATTGATAAAATGGTTCAGCTTATATAGAAGCTTTACAGCAGATTTTAGTAATGACCCACTAACCTAGAATTAAAATAACTTAATGCCATTAACCTAGGGAATTAAAAAAACTTAATGGCTGAGTGTAACTGAAATTGTGGCAACCAAAAGTCACCCCCAACAGCCAACAAGTCAGCCACCATTTGGTCTCCCAAAAGGCTGATGCCTAGGTTGCCAATTGGGCCCTTATTACAACTTGAACTAAACCTAACTAAAGCCCTTTTAGTTGATTAACCCAAAACATATTTTTGGTCAGCCAACTTTACAAGGATTGGGCCATTATTTAGACAAACTAAACACTCTAAAATTGAAACAAAGTGGTGTCATTTAGTCCTCCTCCATTTGGGCCATGATACAACTCACAACCTTGGACTTTTCTCCTTGAAACTTGGGCTTGTATTCAAACAGTATGGACAGCACTTGTTGAAGAGCTTCCTTGGATTTCCTTGCTCTAGCCCTTGTCATAGGTCCTCCAAGTCCTTCAAGTGGATCCTTGCCCTTGCTCTTGGTCATGTCCTCATCAAAAACATTAGCCCATCTCGACAAAAAGATATTATTCACCGATATTGATCGAAAAAAATGACAGTCGACGTTGGCCAGGAAAGATGACGGATCGAGGTCTAAAAAAGAAGCATCACCGGATGACGCTGATGGAGCAGTTCCTAACCGACATCATGCAAATTTCATTCAGGGATTGAATAAAAAACTCATTAGCCGACATCGGTCGTGAAGTAGCTTCGACTGATATTTTTCAGCCGACATTGCGCAATTATTTTTTAAAAACGTTCGCTGGCCGATATTGTTTTTTTTTACGGCAGAGGAAGTTTTCTTGTTTTGGTGTTGCATAAAAAATTTACAATGTACGTCGGCTAGGTTTTTATGTGCGAGCTCCACCGATGTTTTGTTTCGGCCGAAACTGGCATGGTCCCATTTATTCGGCCAGGAAAACATTAGCCCATCTCGGAAAAAAAATATTATTCATCAATATTGATCGAAAAAATGACAGTCGACGTCGGCCAGGAAAGATGACCATTCGATGTCTAAAAAGAAGCATCATCGGATGACGCTGATCGAACATTTCCTAACCGACATCATGCAAATTTCGTTCACGGATTGAATTGAAAACCCAATAGCCGACATCGGTCGTGAAATAGCCCCGACTGTTATTTTTCAGCCGACATTGCGCAATTTTTTTTTCATAACGCTCCCTGGCCGATAATGTTTTTTTTAACGGCAAAGGAAGTTTTCTTGTTTTGGAGTTGCATAAATAATTTACAATGTACGTCAGCTAGGTTTTTTTGTGCGAGCTCAACCGACATTTTTTTTCGGCCGAAACTGGCATGTTCCCATTTATTCGGCCAGGAAAACATTAGCCCATCTTGGCAAAAAAATATTATTCACCGATATTGGTCGAAAAAAATGACAGTCGACGTCGGCAAGGAAAGATGAACGATCGAGGTCTAAAAAAGAAGCATCATCGGATGACGACGATCGAACATTTCCTAACCGACATCATGCATATTTCATTCACGGATTGAATTGAAAACTCAATAGCCGACATCGGTCGTACAATAGCCCCGACTGATATTTTTCAGCCGACATTGCGCAATTTTTTATTAAAAATGCTTGCTTGCCGACAATGTTTTTTTTAACGGTAGAGGAAGTTTTCTTATTTTGGTGTTGCATAAAAAATTTACAATGTACGTCGGCTAGGTTTTTTTGTGCAAGCTTGATGAGAATCATGAAACTGGCCAAATACAGGCTAAAGGCCCAAGTGGAGAAGGACAAAGCCCCCGAGTGGAGAAGGATGAAGGCCCAAGTGGAGAAGGATGAAGGTCCAGAGGCAGAGACACTATCAAGACTATCAATTGTTGCTAAAGGCCCAAACTAATTTGAAGGCCCAAGTTAAATAAGTTTTTAGTTATAATTTATTTTTATTGTAATTTTGACCCAAACTGTTTAGAAGGCCCATGTCTATTTTTATCTTTTTGTTCAGCTACACTATAAGTATTGGTTTTTGTTTTGAATAAGAAAACTTTTGGCATTTGATAAAGTTGGGTGAGAGTTTCTCTCTGGGTTCCTTGTTGAACCAATTATCAGACTTATCAAGGTAATCCTTGTGGTGTCTACCCAGACTTATCTTCCTTCACCGGAAGTGGCGTCTACCCTGACTTATCTTCCTTCACCGGAAGTGGTGTCTACCCTAACTTATCTTCCTTCACCGGAAGTGGCGTCTACCCTGACTTATCTTCCT
The DNA here is from genome assembly GCF_004193775.1 of Glycine soja. Lineage (NCBI taxonomy): Eukaryota > Viridiplantae > Streptophyta > Magnoliopsida > Fabales > Fabaceae > Glycine > Glycine soja. The sequence continues at coordinate 25,126,139 of NC_041013.1, forward strand.
TCACCGGAAGTGGCGTCATCCAAATCTCCGTAGCCTGTATCAAACGATCTGCCCCGTAAGGTTCACATCATCTGGTATCAGAGCTTCGGCTCTTGATACAGGTTCAATCCTATTCTATCCTTTTTTTTTCTTTTTTATTGGTGATTTGTCCTTGTTTCGTTCTTGTTGCGTTCTTGTTTGTGTCTTTGTTTCGTTCTTGTTCTTGTTCTTGTCACGTTTTTTGTTTTTGTTCTTGTTTCTTGTATCTTTCAGACTTTGTTTAAAAAAAATGCTGTTTGAGTTCTGTTTCAAGTAAAAAAAAAAAGTTGCAGAATTTTTATTTTATTTTTTTTTAAAAAAAAACAAGAGAAGAAATGAAGAAAAAAAAGTGGGTGTTTGATCTTTGAACACGAAATTGAGACATTTAGAGGTGTTTTTTTGGAAAGAAAATCGTGGATCAAGTCCCCTTTTCTAGATTCTCCTCTAAATTCTGAGCGTTTTGATATATAGTGGGCCTCAAACGGACAACCGTAGCAAAAGTTATGAGCATTTGAAGTTTACTTGTCATATCTGTTATCTTATCTGTTATCCTATCTGTTATCTTATTTGTTATCATATCTGTTATCCAAATTAAATCTAATTTGTTATCCAAATCTGATCTATTATCCAAATCAAATCAAATCAAAATTTTTTATCCAAATCAGATTTGTTATCCAAATCTAATCTGTTATCCAAATCAAATCCAATATGCTATCCAAATCAAGTCCAAGTTGTTATCCCAAATCAAATCTGTTACTCTGATAATTATATTGTCTTTCCTTTTATTTTATATTACCTTGTGTGTCTAATTCGATCCATCCAGGAACTTAAGAGGGAGTGAGTGGTAAAAGGCAAGAGTGAAAACATCACACAAAAGCCTATATTGAGAGCATCAAACACGAGTGAACTACCATCAAAGAGTGAAACACATGAGTAGAGTGTGGTGAGGTCCTGAATTTTTTTTTTAATTTACTGCAAAATTCTTTGTTCCTTAATCATGGCAAGAGCTGGTGACAATGGTGGTGTATATCATCAACTGGACGAATCTCAACGCTTATTTCTGGACGTGTGGACTACACAAATGCAACGTTTGTTGAACCGTAACAAAGAAAAGCCCTAGAGACGAATAGCCAAATCTTCCTCATTTACTCTTATACCTCTATCCCCTAGAGAAGTGTGTGATGACCAAATCAGAATGGGAGAAAAGAGAGAACAAGAGAAAGAAAATAGTGAGGCACCACAAAGGAATATGAAAAAGAAGAGTGATACACCCGAGGAAAAGAGTGATACACATGAGAGAAAATTTAATTATTTTGCAGAGGCGAGTGAAGTGAGGAAAGTGTTACCTGCTCATGAACCACTCAATCTACAGTATTGCAAAGACAGTAAAATTTCTACTGATAATTCTAATGAGTTTACTATTTCTATTTCTCCTAGTGTTCAACCATTATTGCAGGAATTTAAAAATGTCTTTCCTAAGGAGATTCCTCATGGACTACCACCTTCAAGAGGCATAGAACATCAAGTTGATCTCCTCCCCGGAGCTTCATTGCCTAACAGGCCAACTTACAAAAGCAATCCCCAAGAGACTCAATGTAAGGATGCACATGCCAAAGTTGAGTATGTGAAAAGATTCTATGACCAAGTGAAGGTGCAAATTGCAAAGAAGAATGAAAACTATGCCAAGCAAGCCAACAAGAAAAGGAAGGAAGTGGTACCTGAACCCGGTGATGATCCTGGACATTTGAGGACAAATGTTTTCCAAGAAGGAGGGAATGATGAGAATCATGAAACTGGCCAAATAAAGGCTAAAGGCCCAAGTGGAGAAGGACAAAGCCCCCGAGTGGAGAAGGATGAAGGCCCAAGTGGAGAAGGATGAAGGCCCAGAGGCAGAGACACTATCAAGACTATCAATTGTTGCTGAAGGCCCAAACTAATTTGAAGGCCCAAGTTAAATAAGTTTTTAGTTATAATTTATTTTTATTGTAATTTTGACCCAAACTGTTTAGAAGGCCCATGTCTATTTTTATCTTTTTGTTCAGCTACACTATAAGTATTGGTTTTTGTTTTGAATAAGAAAACTTTTGGCATTTGATAAAGTTGGGTGAGAGTTTCTCTCTGGGTTCCTTGTTGAACCAATTATCAGACTTATCAAGGTAATCCTTGTGGCGTCTACCCAGACTTATCTTCCTTCACCGGAAGTGGTGTCTACCCTGACTTATCTTCCTTCACCGGAAGTGGCGTTTACCCGGACTTATCTTCCTTCACCGGAAGTGGTGTCTACCCTGACTTATCTTCCTTCACCGGAAGTGGCGTCATCCAAATCTCCGTAGCCTGTATCAAACGATCCGCCCCGTAAGGTTCACATCAAAGCTCAACTGAAGTTTTGTTTCGATCGAAACTGACATGTTCCCATTTATACGGCCAGGAAAACATTAGCCCATCTCGGATTAAAAATATTATTCACCGATATTGATAAAAAAAATGACAGTCGACGTCGGCTAGGAAAGATGACCGACGAGGTCTAAAAAAGAAGCATCATCGGATGACGCCGATCGAACATTTCCTAACCGACATCATGCAAATTTCGTTCACGGATTGAATTGAAAACTCAATAGCCGACATCGGTCGTGAAATAGCCCCAACTGATATTTTTCAGCCGACATTGTGCAATTTTTTTTAAAAACGCTCGCTGGCCGATAATTTTTTTTTTACAGCAGAGGAAGTTTTCTTGTTTTGGTGTTGCATAAAAATTTACAATGTACGTCAGCTAGGTTTTTTTGTGCGAGCTCAACCGACCTTTTGTTTCGGCTGAAATTGGTATGTTCCCATTTATTCGGCTAGGAAAACATTAGCCCAACTCGGCAAAAAAAAATTATTCACCGATATTGATCGAAAAAAATGGCAGTCGACGTTGTCCAGGAAAGATGAACAATCGTGGTCTAAAAAAGAAGCATCATCGGATGATGCCGATCGAACATTTCCTAACCGACATCATGCAAATTTCGTTCACGGGTTGAATTGAAAACTCAATAGCCGACATTGGTCGTGAAATAGCCCCGACTGATATTTTTCAGCCAACATTGCAAAATTGTTTTTTAAAAACGCTCGATGGCCGATAATGTTTTTTTTACGGCAGAGGAAGTTTTCTTGTTTTGGTGTTGCATAAAAAATTTACAATGTACTTCGGCTAGGTTTTTTCGTGCGAGCTCAACCGGCGTTTTGTTTCGGCCGAAACTGGCATGTTTCCATTTATTCTGCCAGGAAAACAATAGCCTACCTCGGCAAAAAATATTTGCTAACCGACTTCATGCATATTTCATTTAAATTTTTTTAAAAAAACGCTCGCTGTCAGATAATGTTTTTTTTACGGCACAGGAAGTTCTCTTGGTTTGGTGTTGCATAAAAAATGTACAATGTAGGTCGGCTAGGTTTTTTTGTGCGAGTTCAACCAACGTTTTGTTTCGGCTGAAAGTCGCATGTTTATTCGGCCAGGAAAACATTAGCCCACCTCGGCAAAAAAATATTATTGACCGATATTGATAAAAAAAATGACAGTCGACGTCGACCAGGAAATATGACCGATCGATGTCTAAAAAAGAAACTTCACAGGATGATGCCGATCGAACATTTCCTAACCGATATCATGCAAATTTCGTTCACGGATTGAATTGAAAACTCAATAGCCGACATCAGTCGTGAAAAAGCCCCGACTGATATTTTTCAGTCGACATTGCGCAATTTTTTTTAAAAAACGCTAGCTGTCAGATAATGTTATTTTTACGGCACAGGAAGTTTTCTTGTTTTGGTGTTGCATAAAAAGTTTACAATGTAGGTCGGCTAGGTTTTTTTGTGCGAGCTCAACCGATGTTTTGTTCGGCCGAAACTGGCATTTTCCCATTTATTCGGCCAGGAAAACATTAGCCCATCTCCGCAAAAAAATATTATTCACCGAAATGGATCGAAAAAAATGATAGTCGACGTCGGCCTGGAAAGATGACCGATCGAGGTCTAACAAAGAAGCTTCACCGGATGACGCCCATCGAACATTTCCTAACCGACATCATGCAAATTTCATTCAGGGATTGAATAAAAAACTCATTAGCCGACATCGGTCGTGAAGTAGCGACTGATATTTTTCAGCCGACATTGCACAATTTTTTTTAAAAACGCTCGCTGGTCGATAATGTTTTTTTTACGGCAGAGTAAGTTTTCTTGTTTTGGTGTTGCATAAAAAAGTTACAATGTACTTCAGCTAGGTTTTTCGTGCGAGCTCAACCGACGTTTTGTTTCGGCCGAAACTGGCATCTTCCCATTTATTCGGCCAAGAAAACATTAGCCTACCTCGGCAAAAAAATATTTGCTAACCGTCTTCATGCATATTTCATTCAGGGATTGAATAGAAAACTCAATAGCCGACGACGGTCATGAAATAGCCCCGACTGATATTTTTCAGCCGACATTGCGCAATTTTTTTTAAAAAACGCTAGCTGGCAGATAATGTTTTTTTACGACCGAGAAAGTTTTCTTGTATTGGTGTTGCATAAAAAATATACTATGTAGGTCGGCTTGGTTTTTTTGTTCGAGCTCAACCGACGTTTTGTTTCGGCCGAAACTGGCATGTTTATTCGGCCAGGAAAACATTAGCCCACCTCGGCAAAAAAATATTATTGACCGATATTGATCAACAAAAATGACAGTCAACGTCGGTCAGGAATGATGACCGATCAATGTCCAAAAAAAAAACTTCACAGGATGATGCCGATCGAACATTTCCTAACCGACATCATGCAAATTTCGTTCACGGATTGAATTGAAAACTCAATAGCCGACATCGGTCGTGAAAAAGCCCCGACTGATATTTTTCAGCCAACGTTGCGCAATTTTTTTTTAAAAGCGCTCGCTGTCAAATAATGTTTTTTTTTACGGCACAAGAAGTTTTCTTGTTTTGGTGTTGCATAAAAAATTTACAATGTAGGTTGGCTAGGTTTTTTTGTGCGAGCTCAACCAACGTTTCGTTTCGGCGGAAACTGGCATGTTCCCATTTATTCGGCTAGGAAAACATTAGTCCATCTCGGCAAAAAAATATTATTCACCAAAATGGATCAAAAAAAATGACAGTCGACGTCGGCCAGGAGAGATGACCGATCGAGGTCAAACAAAGAAGAATCACCGGATGACGCCCATCGAACATTTCCTAACCAACATCATGCAAATTTCATTCAGGGATTGAATAAAAAAACTCATTAGTCGACGTCTCGATATATTTTACCACCGAATAGGACATCCAAGGGACAAGTCTTGACCATTGGAATTTCTCGAGAGCTTCCGTTGTTCAATTTCGACCATCTCGATATATTATGTCCCCGAATCGGACATCAGTGTGAAAAGTCAAGACCATTTGAATTTATCAAGAGCTTCCATTGTTCAACTTCGAGCGTCTCGATATATTATACCGCCGAATAGGACATCCAAGGGAAAAGTCATGACCATTTGAATTTCTCGAGAGCTTCCGTTGTTCAATTTCGAGCGTCTCGATAAATTATGTCCCCGAATCGAACATCCGAATGAAAAGTTATGACCATTTCAATTTCTCGAGAGGTTCTGTTGATCAATTTCGAACGTCTCGATATATTATGTCCCAAAATCAGACATCCGTGTGAAAAGTTATGACCATTCAAATTTCTCGAGAGCTTCCGTTATTCAATTTCGAGCATCTTGATATATTATGTCCCCGAATCAGACATCCGTGAGAAAAGTTATGACCATTCGAATTTCTCGAGACCTTCCGTTATTCAATTTTGAGCGCCTCGATATATTATGCACCTGAATCAAACATCCGAGTGAGACCATTTGAATTTCTCGAGAGCTTCCATTGTACAATTACGAGCATTTCGATATATTATGTTCCCGAATCGGAATTCCGTGCGAAAAGTTATGACCATTTGAATTTCTTGAGAGCTTCTCTTGTTCAATTTCGAGCGTCTCGATAAATTATGTCCCCGAATCGGACATCCGAATCAAAAGTTATGCCATTTCAATTTCTCGAGAGGTTCCGTTGTTCAATTTTGAGCATCTCAATATATTATGTCCCAAAATCAGACATCCGTGTGAAAAGTTATGACCATTCAAATTTCTTGAGAGTTTCCGTTATTCAATTGCGATCATCTCGATATATTATGTCCCCGAATAAGGCATCCGTGCGAAAATTCATGACCATTTGAATTTCTCAAGAGCTTCTGTTGTTCAATTTCGTGCGTCTCGATAAATTATGTCCCCGACTCGGACATCCGAGTGAAAAGTTATGACCATTTGAATTTCTCGAGAGGTTCCGTTGTTCAATTTGGAGCGTCTCGATATATTATGTCCCAAAATCAGACATCCTAGTGAAAATTTATGACCATTTGAAATTCTCGAGAGGTTCCGTTGTACAATTTCGAGCGTCTCGATATATTATGTCCCAAAATCAGACATCCGCGTGAAAAGTTATGACCAATCGAATTTGTCGAGCGCATCCATTGTTCATTTTCGAGCGTCTCGATATATTTTACCGCCGAATCGTACATTCAAGGGAAAAGTCATGACCATTGGAATTTCTCGAGATCTTCTGTTGTTCAATTTCGAGCATGCCGATATATTATGTCCTCGAATCGGACATCAGTGTGAAAATTCATGACCATTTGAATTTATCAGGAGCTTTGGTTGTTCAATTTTGAGCGTCTCGATATATTATGTCCTCGAATCGGGCATCCGTGTGAAAAGTCATGACCATTTTAATTTCTCGAGAGCTTCTGTTGTTCAATTTCGAGCATCTAGATAAATTATGTCCCCGAATCGAACATCCGAGGGAAAAGTTATGACCATAGGAATTTCTCGAGAGCTTCTGTTGTTCAATTTCGAGCGTTTCGATATATTATGTCCCCGAATCGAAATTTTGTGTGAAAATTTATGACCATTTGAATTTCTCGAGACCTTCTGTTGTTCAATTTTGAGCGTCTCGATAAATTATGTCCCCGAATCGAACATCCGAATGAAAAGTTATGACCATTTCAATTTCTCGAGAGGTTCTGTTTTTCAATTTCGAGCGTCTCGATATATTATGTCCCAAAATCAGACATCCGTGTGAAAAGTTATGACCATTCGAATTTCTCGAGAGCATCCTTTATTCAATTTCGAGCGTCTCGATATATTATTTCCCCAAATCGAACATCCCTGCGAAAATTCATGACCATTTGAATTTCTCGAGAGCTTCTGTTGTTCAATTTCGAGCATCTCGATATATTACGTCCCTGAATCGGTCATCAGTGTGAAAATTCATGACCATTTGAATTTATCAAGAGCTTCTGTTGTTCAATTTTGAGCATCTCGATATATTATGTCCCCGAATCGGACATCAATGTGAAAAGTCATGACCATTTGAATTTATGAAGAGCTTTTGTTCAATTTCTAGCCTCTCGATATATTATGTCCCCGAATCGGACATCCGTGCGAAAAGTCATGACCTTTTGAATTTCTCGAGAGCTTCCGTTGTTCAATTTCGAGCGTCTAGATAAATTATGTCCCAAAATCAGACATCCGTGAGAAAAGTTATGACCATTCGAATTTCTCGAGACCTTCCGTTATTCAATTTCGAGCGTCTCGATATATTATGCACCTGAATCGAACATCCGAGTGAGACCATTTGAATTTCTCGAGAGCTTCCATTGTTCAATTTCGAGCATTTCGATAAATTATGTTCCCGAATCGGAATTCCGTTCGAAAAGTTATGACCATTTGAATTTCTCGAGTGCTTCTATTGTTCAATTTCGAGCGTCTCGATAAATTATGTCCCTGAATCGGACATCCGAATCAAAAGTTATGCCATTTCAATTTTTCGAGAGATTTTGTTGTTCAATTTCGAGCATCTCAATATATTATTTCCCAAAATCAAACATCCGTGTGAAAAGTTATGACCATTCAAATCTCTCGAGAGCTTCCGTTATTCAATTTCGATCGTCTCGATATATTATGTCCCCGAATCGGAAATCCGTGCGAAAATTCATGACCATTTGAATTTCTCGAGAGCTTCTGTTGTTCAATTTCGAGCGTCTCGATAAATTATGTCCCCGACTCGGACATCCGAGTGAAAAGATATGACCATTTTAATTTCTCAACAGCTTTCGTTATTCAATTTCGAGCATCTCGATATATTATGTCCCCAAATCGAACATCCGTGTGAAAAGTTATGACCATTCAAATTTCTCGAGAGCTTCCGCTGTTCAATTTCGAGCGTCTCGATATACTATATCCCCGAATCGGACATCCGAGTGAAATTTATGACCATTCGAATTTCTCGAGAGCTTCCGTTGTTCAATTTCGATCGTGTCGATATATTATGTCCCCGAATCGGAATTCCGTGCGAAAAGTTATGACCATTTGAATTTCTTGAGTGCTTCTATTGTTCAATTTCGAGCGTCTCGCAAAATTATGTCCCTGAATCGGACATTCGAATCAAAAGTTATGTCATTTCAATTTCTCGAGAGGTTTCGTTGTTCAATTTCGAGCATCTCAATATATTATGTCCCAAAATCAGACATTCGTGTGAAAAGTTATGACCATTCAAATTTCTCGAGAGGTTCCGTTGTTCAATTTCGAGCGTCTCAATATATTATGTCCCAAAATCAGACATCAGTGTTAAAAGATATGACCATTTTAATTTCTCAACAGCTTTCGTTATTCAATTTCGAGCATCTCGATATATTATGTCCCCAACTCGAACATCCGTGTGAAAAGTTATGACCATTCAAATTTCTCGAGAGCTTCCGCTGTTCAATTTCGACCGTCTCGATATACTATATCCCCGAATCGGACATCCGAGTGAAATTTATGACCATTCGAATTTCTCGAGAGCTTCCGTTGTTCAATTTCGAGCGTCTAGATGAGTTATGTCCCCGAATCGGACATTTGTGTGAAAAGTTATGACCATTCGAATTTCTCGAGCGCTTTCTTTGTTCAATTTCGAGTGTCTCGATAGATTATGTCCCCGAATTCGACATCTGTGTGAAAAGTTATGACCATTCGAATTTCTCGAAAGCTTCCGCTGTTCAATTTCGAGCGTCTCGATATATTATGTCCACGAATCGTACATCCGAGCGAATTGTTATGACCATTCGAATTTCTCGAGAGCATACGTTGTTCAATTTCGAGCGTCTACATGAGTTATGTCCACGAATCGGACATCCGAGTGAATTGTTATGACCATTCGAATTTCTCGAGAGCATACGTTGTTCAATTTCGAGCGTCTCGATATATTATGTCCCCGAATCGAACATCTGAGTGAAATGTTATGACCATTCGAATTTCTCGACAACTTCCGTTGTACAATTTTGAGCGTCCAGATGAGTTATGTTTATGAGGACATAACCAAGGGCAAGGACCATGAAGCAGTTGAAGGTCCCATGACTAGAGGCAGACTTAAACAAGCCCAACACATCATAGAGACAAGGCTGGTCATTTGTATAGCTGCCATTGATGATGATTGAAGGCCCAAGTGGAGAAAGATGAAGGCCCAGAGGCAGAGGCACTACCAAGACTACTAATTGTTGCTGAAGGCCCAAACTAACTTGAAGGCCCAAGTTAAATAAGTTTTTAGTTATAATTTATTTTTATTGTAATTTTGGCCCAAACTGTTTAGAAGGCCCATGTCTATTTTTATCCTTTTGTTCAGATACACTATAAGTATTTGTTTTTGTTTTCAATAAAGAAACTTTTGGCATTTTGATAAAATTTGGTGAGAGTTTCTCTCCGGGTTCCTTGTTGAACCAATTATCAGACTTATCAAGGTAATCCTTGTGGCGTCTACCCTGACTTATCTTCCTTCACTGGAAGTGGCGTCATCCAAAACCTCCGTAGCCTGTATCAAACGATCCACTCCTACTCAGGTTCGCATCATCTGGTATCAGATCTTCGGCTCTTGATACAGGTTCTATCCTATCCTATTTTTTTTTCTTCGTAATTTGTCTAGGTTCGTGTTTTTGTCCTTGTTCTGTTATTTGTGTTCTTGTTCTTGTTCTTGGTACGTTCTTGTTCTTGTTTCTTGTGTCTTTCAAACTTTGTGTCAAAAAAAAAATTGTTTGAGTTCTTGTTTCCTGTTCTTGTGCCTATCATATTGTATTCTGTCTTTTGTTGATAACTTTTGTTTCAGCCTATTCGAATTCTGTTTGGGGTAAAAATTGCCTAATGGCCGAATTGCTAAATTGTCAAATTTGCCTAATGATGATTGCCTATTGAACGAATTCTAATAGCTGGACGTCTGAAAAAAAAACAAAAAAAATAGAGAAAAAAAAAAGAAACGAAAAAAAAAGAAAGAAAGAAAGAGAGAAAGAAAGAAAGAAAAAAAAGGAAACAGTTGCAAAAAAAAAGTTACAAAAATTTTGAAAAAAAAAGTGGGTGTTTGATCTTTGAACACGAAATTGAGGCATTTAGAGGTGTTTTTTTGAAAGAAAATAGTGGAACAAATCCCCTTATCTAGATTCTCCTCTGAATTCTGAGCGTTTTGATATATAGTGGGCCTCAAACGGACAACTGTAGCAAAAGTTATGAGCATTTGAAGTTTACTTGTCCTATTTGTTGTCCTATCTAATATCTTATCTGTTATCCTACCTAATATCTTATCTGTTATCCTATCTATTATCTTATCTGTTATCCTACCTAATATCTTATCTGTTATCCTATCTATAATATCTTATTTGTTATCACATCTGTTACCCAAATTAAAGCTCATCTGTTATCCAAATCCAATCTAATATATTATTATCCAAATCAAGTCCAAGTTGTTATCCCAAATCAAATCTGTTTGTGATCATTATATTGTCTTTCCTTTTATTTTATATTACCTTGTGTGTCTAATTTGGTCCATTCAGGAACTTAAGAGGAAACACGAGTGGTAAAAGGCAAGAGGGAATACATTACACAAAAGCCTATTGAGAGCATTAAACACGAGTGTACTACCATCTAAGAGTTAAACACGTGAGTAGAGTGTTGTGAGGTCCTGAAACCTTAATAATTTTTATTGCACATTTTTTTTCCTGTTGAATTATGGCTAGAGCAGGTGGTGGTGGTGACGAGTATCATCAGTTGGACGGAGCTCAACGTCTGTTACTGGATGCGATGAATGCACAGATGCAACGTTTGTTGGACCGTACCAATGAGGAGGTCTATGGACGACTAGAAGCTTTGGAGAACCAAGCCAATCAGAATGCTAGACGAAATATAGATGGGAATAGAGGTAACAATGGCGGTCATGACGGACCGAGGCAGAACCGGGTTGAGGGAGTAAAGCTCAATGTTCCTCCCTTCAAAGGTAGAAGTGATCCAGATGCCTACCTGGACTGGGAAATGAAGACTGAGCACGTATTTGCCTGCAATGACTACACTGATGCGCAGAAAGTCAAGCTAGCAGCAGCTGAATTCTCTGACTATGCCCTTGTTTGGTGGCATAAATACCAAAGAGAAATGTTGAGAGAGGAACGGCGAGAGGTAGATACATGGACTGAGATGAAAAGGGTGATGAGAAAAAGGTATGTGCCCACTAGCTATAACAGAACCATGCGACAGAAACTCCAAGGGCTGTCCCAAGGGAATTTAACCGTGGAAGAATATTATAAAGAGATGGAAATGGCATTAGTGAGGGCCAACATCGAAGAGGACTCCGAAGACACAATGGCTCGTTTCCTGAATGGTCTAAACCCTGAAATCAGAGATGTTGTTGAATTACAGGAGTATGTGGTGTTGGATGACTTGTTACATAGGGCACTCCGGGTTGAACAGCAAATTAAAAGAAAAAGTGCAACAAGGAGGAACTCACCCAATACTTACAACCAAAACTGGGCCAACAGATCCAAGAAGGAGGGAGGTAATTCGTTCCGACCTGCAGCCACATCCCCGCATGGAAAGTCAGCAACGCCCAGTGTAGGTGGAAGCAAACATAACACCTCCACTTCCTCATCCAATACTGGAACCAGAAACATAAAATGTTTCAAGTGCTTAGGCAGAGGACATATTGCTTCTGAATGTCCAACCAGGAGGACCATGATCATGAAGGCTGATGGAGAAATCACTAGTGAGTCTGAAACCAGTGAAGAAGAAGTGGAAGAAGAAGAGTATGAGGAGGAAGCTATGCAGGGTGATATGTTGATGGTGAGAAGGCTGTTGGGAAATCAAATGCAGCCACTGGATGACAATCAAAGAGAAAATATTTTCCACACCAGATGTGTAATTAATGGTAAGCTATGCTCTTTAATTGTTGATGGAGGAAGCTGTACCAATGTTGCAAGTTCCACATTAGTGACCAAACTGAATTTGGAAACTAAGCCCCATCCTAGACCATACAAACTTCAGTGGCTTAGTGAAGATGAAGAGGTAAAAGTACAACAGGTTGAGGTGTGTCTCACCATTGGGAGATATAATGACAAGGTGTTGTGTGATGTGGTCCCAATGGAAGCGACCCATGTGCTGTTAGGAAGACCGTGGCAGTATGATACCAAAGCAGTGCATGATGGCTTCACCAACAAAATCTCTTTCAAGCAAGCTGACAAGAATATTGTTCTCAAACCGTTATCTCCTCAAGAGGTTTGTGAGGATCAGATAAAAATGAGAGAAAAGAAAAAGAGTGAGACACTTGAGAGGAAAAAGAGTGAGACACTTGAGAAGGAAAAGAGAGGAAAGAAAAAGAGTGAAACACTTGAGAGGGAAAAGAGAGAAAACAAAAAGAGTGAAACACTTGAGGGCAAACAGCTTTATTTAGCAACAAAAAGGGAGGTGAGGAGGGTGCTTTGTGCGAGACAACCCCTCTATTTATTGTTTTCTCAACGTCAGATGTTGCATGCTAACCCAATTGATGAATTTAAATTGCCTTCTAGTATTCAGTCTCTTCTGCAGGGTTTTGATGATGTGTTTCCAGCAAGTGTACCAGATGGTTTGCCACCATTGAGGGGAATTGAGCATCACATTGATCTCATTCCAGGAGCGTCCTTGCCCAATCGGCCAGCTTATAGGAGCAACCCACAAGAAACTAAGGAGATCGAAAGGCAAGTATCCGAACTCCTGAGCAAAGGTTGGGTGAGAGATAGTATGAGTCCGTGCGCTGTACCTGTCCTTCTAGTACCCAAGAAGGACGGCTCATGGAGGATGTGTTCTGATTGTAGAGCCATAAACAACATCACCATCAAGTATAGGCACCCAATCCCCAGGTTAGATGATCTTCTTGATGAACTGTATGGTGCATGTGTGTTTTCTAAAATTGATTTGAAAAGTGGCTATAATCAGATTAGAATCAGAGAGGGAGATGAATGGAAAACTGCCTTTAAAACAAAATATGGTTTGTATGAGTGGATGGTTATGCCATTTGGTTTGACTAATGCACCTAGTACTTTCATGAGATTGATGAACCATGTTTTAAGGGAATTTATTGGGAAATTTGTGGTGGTGTACTTTGATGATATTCTTATCTATAGCACTAGTCTTGATTTGCATGTTCAACATTTGCAATCTGTTTTAAGTGTGCTTAGGAAAGAAAAATTGTATGCCAACCTAGAAAAGTGCTCCTTTTGTACTGATCATGTGGTGTTTCTAGGTTTTGTTGTTAGTGCTGAGGGAGTACGGGTGGATGTGGAAAAGGTTAAGGCCATCCAAGAATGGCCAACACCTAAGACCCTGAGTGAGGTGAGGGGATTTCATGGTTTAGCAAGTTTCTATAGGAGATTTGTTAAGGATTTTAGTACATTGGCTGCTCCTCTAACTGAAGTTGTTAAGAAGAATGTGGGTTTCAAATGGGGTAAGAAACAAGAAGAGGCCTTTGCTGCCCTCAAACATAGGTTAACTAATGCACCCATTCTTGCTATACCTAATTTTGCAAAATCATTTGAAATTGAGTGTGATGCGTCAAATGTGGGTATTGGGGCTGTTTTATTGCAAGAGGGACATCCGATAGCTTATTTTAGTGAAAAATTAGGAGCCACTGCCCTTGACTATTCAACTTATGATAAGGAATTGTATGCTTTGGTTAGGGCTTTACAAACTTGGCAGCATTACCTATTACCCAAAGAGTTTGTCATCCATAGTGATCACGAGTCCTTAAAATACTTAAAAGGCCAAGGAAAGCTTAATAAGAGGCATGCTAAGTGGGTAGAGTTTTTAGAGCAATTTCCATATGTCATCAAACATAAAAAGGGGAAAGGGAATGTAGTGGCTGATGCACTGTCTAGGAGACATGCTTTACTTGCTATGCTTGAAACTAATCTGTTTGGTCTCGAGTCTTTGAAAGACATGTATGTGCATGATGTGGACTTTGCTGAAATTTTTGCTGCATGTGAAAAGTTTTCTGAAAATGGTTACTATAGGCATAATGGATTCTTGTTTAAAGCAAATAAATTGTGTGTGCCTAAGTGTTCCATTAGAGAGTTGCTTGTGAGTGAATCACATGAGGGGGGGTTGATGGGACACTTTGGGGTTCAAAAGACCCTGGAAATTCTGCAAGAGCATTTCTTTTGGCCTCATATGAGGCGTGATGTGCATAAGTTTTGTGGTCATTGCATTGTGTGTAAACAAGCTAAATCTAAGGTTAAACCTCATGGATTGTATACTCCTTTGCCTGTTCCTGAATATCCTTGGACTGACATATCTATGGACTTTGTTTTGGGGCTGCCCAAAACCAAGAATGGAAAGGATTCTGTGTTTGTTGTTGTTGACAGGTTTTCTAAGATGACACACTTCATCCCTTGCAAGAAAGTGGATGACGCTTGTCATGTGGCTGATTTGTTTTTCAAAGAAATAGTGCGGCTTCATGGATTACCGAGGAGCATTGTCAGTGATAGGGATGCAAAATTCCTTAGTCACTTTTGGAGGACCTTGTGGGGTAAGATTGGTACTAAATTGTTGTTTTCTACTACTTGTCACCCACAAACTGATGGTCAAACTGAGGTAGTCAATAGGACTTTAGGCACACTGCTTAGGACTGTTTTAAAGAAAAATCTTAAATCTTGGGAAGCCTGTTTGCCTCATGTTGAGTTTGCTTATAATCGGGCTGTCCATAGCACAACTAATTGTTCACCATTTGAGATAGTGTATGGATTTAATCCTTTGACTCCTCTTGATTTGTTGCCTATGCCTAACATTGCTATGTTTAAGCATAAGGATGCACAGGCTAAAGCTGAGTATGTGAAGAAGTTGCATGAGCGAGTGAAGGCTCAAATTGAAAAGAAAAATGCGAGCTATGCAAGGAAAGCCAACAAAAGCAGAAAGTCGTGCTTGAACCAGGTGATTGGGTTTGGGTACACCTGAGGAAGGAGAGGTTCCCAAAACACAGGAAGTCCAAGCTTCAACCTAGAGGAGACGGACCATTCCAAGTGTTGGAGAAGATCAATGACAATGCCTACAAGATTGACTTGCCTAGTGAGTATAATGTAAGTGCCACTTTCAATGTGTCTGATCTATCTCTTTTTGATGCAGATGGAGGAGCCTTGGATTTGAGGACAAATCCTTTTCAAGAAGGAGGGAGTGATGAGGACATAACCAAGGGCAAGGACCATGAAGCAGTTGAAGGTCCCATGACTAGAGGCAGACTTTAACAAGCCCAACACGTCATAGAGACAAGGCTGGTCATTTGTATAGCTGCCATTGATGATGATTGAAGGCCCAAGTGGAGAAAGATGAAGGCCCAGAGGCAGAGGCACTACCAAGACTACTAATTGTTGCTGAAGGCCCAAACTAACTTGAAGGCCCAAGTTAAATAAGTTTTTAGTTATAATTTATTTTTATTGTAATTTTGGCCCAAACTGTTTAGAAGGCCCATGTCTATTTTTATCCTTTTGTTCAGATACACTATAAGTATTTGTTTTTGTTTTCAATAAAGAAACTTTTGGCATTTTGATAAAATTTGGTGAGAGTTTCTCTCCGGGTTCCTTGTTGAACCAATTATCAGACTTATCAAGGTAATCCTTGTGGCGTCTACCCTGACTTATCTTCCTTCACTGGAAGTGGCGTCATCCAAAACCTCCGTAGCCTGTATCAAACGATCCGCTCCTACTCAGGTTCGCATTATATGTCCCCGAATCGGACATCCGTGTGAAAAGTTATGACCTTTCAAATTTCTCGAAAGCTTCCGTTGTTCAATTTCGATCATCTCGATATATTATGTCCACGAATCGGACATCCTAGTGAAAAGTTATGACCATTCAAATTTCTCGAGAGCTTCCGTTATTCAATTTCGATCATCTCGATATATTATGTCCCTGAAACGGACATCCGTGCGAAAATTCATGACCATTTGAATTTCTCGAGAGCTTCTGTTGTTCAATTTCGAGCGTCTCGATAAATTATGTCCCCGACTCGGACATTCGTGTGAAAAGTTATGACCATTCGAATTTCTCGAGAGCTTCCGTTGTTCAATTTCGAGTGTCTTGATATATTATGTCCCAAAATCGGACATCCGTGTGAAAAGTTATGACCATTCAAATTTCTCGAAAGCTTCGGTTGTTCAACTTCGAGCATTTCAATATATTATGTCCCCAAATCGAACATCCGTCTGAAAGGTTAAGACCATTCGAATTTCTCGAGAGCTTCCGTTGTTCAATTTTGAGCGTCTCGATATATTATGTCCCAAAATCGGACATCCGTGTGAAAAGTTATGACCATTCGAATTTCTCGAAAGCTTCATCTGTTCAATTTCGAGCGTCTCGATATATTATATCCACGAATCAGACATCCGAGTGAAATGTTATCACCATTCGAATTTCTCGAGAGCATCCGTTGTTCAATTTCGAGCGTCTCGATATATTATGTCCCCGAATCGGACATCCGAGTGAAATGTTATGACCATTCCAATTTCTCGAGAGCATCCGTTGTTCATTTTTTAGCGTCTCGATATATTATGTCCCCGAATCATACATCTGAGTTAAATGTTATGACCATTCAAATTTCTCAAGAGTTTTCGTTATTCAATTTCGAGCGTCTAGACGAGTTAAGTCCCCGAATGAAACATCCTAGTTAAAAGTTATGACCGTTGGAATTTCTCAAGGGCAACCGATGTTCAATTCCGAGCGTCTCGATATATTATGTCGCCGATTAGGACATCCGTGTGAAAAGTTATGACCATTTGAATTTCTCGAGAGCCTTCGTTGTTCAATTTCGAGCGTCTTGATATATTATGTTTCCAAATCGGACATCCGGGTGAAAAGTTATGACCATTCAAATTTCTCGAAAGCTTCTATTGCTCAATTTCGAGCGTGTACATGAGTTATGTCCCCCAATCGGACATCCGTGTGAAAAGTTATGACCATTCGAATTTCTCGAGAGCTTCCATTGTTCAATTTCGAGCGTGTTGCTATATTATGTCCCAAAATCGGACATTCGTGTGAAAAGTTATGACCATTCAAATTTCTCGAAAGCTTCCATTGTTCAATTTCGAGCATCTCGATATATTATGTCCCCAAATCGAACATTCATGGGCAAAGTTACGACCATTCAAATTTCTCAAGAGGTTCCGTTGTTCTATTTCGAGCGTCTCATTATATTATGTCCCAAAATCGAACATCCGTGTGAAAAGTTATGATCATTCGAATTTCTCGAGAGCTTCCGTTGTTCAATTTCGAGCGTCTCGATATATTATTTACCCGAATCGGACATCAGTGTTAAAAGATATGACCATTTTAATTTCGCAACAGCTTTCGTTATTCAATTTCGAGCATCTCGATATATTATGTCCCCAAATCGAACATCCGTGTGAAAAGTTATGACCATTCAAATTTCTCGAGAGCTTCCGCTGTTCAATTTCGAACGCCTTGATAAATTATGTCCCAAAATCAGACATCCGTGAGAAATGTTATGACCATTCAAATTTCTCGAGACCTTCCGTTATTCAATTTGGAGCGCCTCGATATATTATGCACCTGAATCAAACTTTCGAGTGAGACCATTTGAATTTCTCGAGAGCTTCCATTGTACAATTACGAGCATTTCGATATATTATGTTCCCGAATCGGAATTCCGTGCGAAAAGTTATGACTATTTGAATTTCTCGAGAGCTTCTCTTGTTCAATTTTGAGCGTCTCGATAAATTATGTCCCCGAATCGGACATCCGAATCAAAAGTTATGCCATTTCAATTTCTCGAGAGGTTCCGTTGTTCAATTTCGAGCATCTCAATATATTATGTCCCAAAATCAGACATCCGTGTGAAAAGTTATGACCATTCGAATTTCTCGAAAGCTTCAGCTGTTCAATTTCGAGCGTCTCGATATATTATGTCCACGAATAAGACATCCGAGTGAAATGTAATCACCATTCGAATTTCTTGAGAGCTTCCGTTGTTCAATTTTGAGCGTCTCGATATATTATGTCCCAAAATCGGACATCCGTGTGAAAAGTTATAAACATTCGAATTTCTCAAAAGCTTCCGTTGTTCAATTTCGAGAATCTCGATATATTATGTCCCCAAATCGAACATCCGTGTGAAAAGTTATGTTTATTCGAATTTCTCGAGAGCTTCCATTATTAAATTTTGAGCGTCTCGATATATTATGTCCCAAAATCGGACATCCGTGTGAAATGTTATGACCATTCGAATTTCTCAAGAGCTTCCGTTGTTCGATTTTGAGTGACTCGATATATTATTTCCCCGAATCGGACATCCATGTGAAAAGTTATGACCATTCGAATTTCTCGAAAGCTTCAGCTGTTCAATTTCGAGCCTCTAGATATATTATGTCCATGAATCAGACATCTGTGTGAAAAGTTATGACCATTCGAATTTCTCGAGAGCTTCCGTTGTTCAATTTCGAGCATCTCGATATATTATGTCCCAGAATCGGACATCCGAGTGAAATTTATGACCATTCGAATTTCTCGAGAGCTTCCGTTGTTCAATTTCGAGCATCTCGATATATTATGTCCCAGAATCGGACATCCGAGTGAAATTTATGACCATTCGAATTTCTCGAGAGCTTCCATTGTTCAATTTCGAGCGTCTAGATGAGTTATGTCCCCGAATTGGATATTTGTGTGAAAAGTTATGACCATTCGAATTTCTCGAGCGCTTTCTTTGTTCAATATCGAGTGTCTCGATATATTATGTCCCAAAATCGGACATCCGAGTGAAATTTATGACCATTCGAATTTCTCGAGAGCTTTCGTTGTTCAATTTCGAGCGTCTAGATGAGTTATGTCCCCGAATCGGATATTTGTGTGAAAAGTTATGACCAATCGAATTTCTCGAGCGCTTCCATTGTTCAATTTCGAGAGTCTCGATATATTATTTCCCCGAATCGGACATCCGTGTGAAAAGTTATGACCATTCGAATTTCTCGAAAGCTTCAGCTGTTCAATTTCGAGCCTCTCGATATATTATGTCCATGAATCAGACATCTGTGTGAAAAGTTATGACCGTTCGAATTTCTCGAGAGCTTCCGTTGTTCAATTTCGAGCGTCTCGATATATTAAGTCCCAGAATCGGACATCCGTGCGAAAAGTTATGACCATTCGAATTTCTCGAGAGCTTCAGTTGTTCGATTTCGTGCGTCTCGATATATTATGTCCCCGAATAGGACATCCGAGTGAAAAGTTAAAAAACATTCGAATTTCTCAAGAGCATCCGTTCTTCAATTTCGAGCGTCTCGATATATTATGTCCCCGAATCGGACATCCGAGTGAAATGTTATGACCATTCGAATTTCTCGAGAGCTTTTGTTGTTCAATTTCGAGCGTTTCGATATATTATGTCCCCAAATCGGAATTCCGTGCAAAAAATTATGACCATTCGAATTTCTTGAGAGCTTCCGTTGTTCAATTTCGAGCGTCTCGATATATTATTTCCTCGAATCGGACATCCGTGTGAAAAGTTATGACCATTCGAATATCTCTAGAGCTTTCGTTGTTCAATTTCGAGCGTCTTGATATATTATGTCCCCGAATCGGACATCCGTGTGGAAAGTTATGACCATTCGAATTTCTTGAAAGCTTCCGCTGTTCAATTTCGAGCGTCTCGATATATGATGTCCACGAATCGGACATCCAAGTGAAATGTTATGACCATTCAAATTTCTCTAGAGCTTTCGTTGTTCAATTTCGAGCGCCTTGATAAATTATGTCCCAAAATCAGACATTCGTGAGAAAAGTTATGACCATTCGAATTTCTCGAGACCTTCCGTTATTCAATTTTGAGCGCCTCGATATATTATGCACCTGAATCAAACTTTCGAGTGAGACCATTTGAATTTCTCGAGAGCTTCCATTGTACAATTACGAGCATTTCGATATATTATGTTCCCGAATCGGAATTCCGTGCGAAAAGTTATGACCATTTGAATTTCTCGAGAGCTTCTCTTGTTCAATTTCGAGCGTCTCGATAAATTATGTCCTCGAATCGGACATCCGAATCAAAAGTTATGCCATTTCAATTTCTCGAGAGGTTCCGTTGTTCAATTTCGAGCATCTCAATATATTATGTCCCAAAATCAGACATTCATGTGAAAAGTTATGACCATTCAAATTTCTTGAGAGTTTCCGTTATTCAATTGCGATCATCTCGATATATTATGTCCCCGAATAAGACATCCGTGCGAAAATTCATGACCATTTGAATTTCTCAAGAGCTTCTGTTGTTCAATTTCGTGCGTCTCGATAAATTATGTCTCCGACTGGGACATCCGAGTGAAAAGTTATGACCATTTGAATTTCTAGAGAGGTTCAGTTGTTCAATTTCGTGTTTCTCGATATATTATGTCCCAAAATCAGACATCCGTGTGAAAAGTTCTGACCATTTGGAATTCTCGAGAGGTTCTGTTGCACAATTTCTAGCGTCTCGATATATTATGTCCCAAAATCAGACATCCGTGTGAAAAGTTATGACCAATCGAATTTCTCGAGCGCTTCCATTGTTCAATTTCGAGAGTCTCGATATATTATTTCCCCGAATCGAACATCCGTGTGAAAAGTTATGACCATTCGAATTTCTCGAAAGCTTCAGCTGTTCAATTTCGAACGTCTCGATATATTATGTCCACGAATCAGACATCTGAGTGAAATGTAATCACCATTCGAATTTCTCGAGAGCTTCTGTTGTTCAATTTCGAGCGTCTCGATATATTATGTCCCAAAATCGGACATCCGAGTGAAAAAATTATGACCATTCGAATTTCTCAAGAGCATCCGTTGTTCAATTTCGAGCGGCTCAATATATTATGTCCCCGAATCGGACATCCGAGTGAAATGTTATGACCAATCGAATTTCTCGAGAGCTGCTGCAGTTCAATTTCGAGCACTTCGATATATTATGTCCCCAAATCGGAATTCCGTGCAAAAAGTTATGACCATTTGAATTTCTCGAGAGCTTCCGTTGTTCAATTTCGAGCATTTCGATATATTATTTCCCCGAATCGGACATCCAAGTCAAATGTTATGACCATTTGAATTTCTCGATAGGTTCCGTTGTTCAATTTCGAGCGTCTCGATATATTATGTCCGTGAATCGGACATCCGTGTGAAAAGTTATGACCATCTGAATTTCTCGAGAGCATCCATTTTTCAATTTCGAGCGTCTCGATACATTATGTCCCTGAATCGGACATCGGAGTGAAATGTTATGACCATTCAAATTTCTCGAGAGTATCCATTGTTCAATTTAAACGTCTCGATATATTATGTCCCCGAATCAGACATCTGAGTTAAATGTTATGACCATTCGAATTTCTCAAGAGTTTCCGTTGTTCAATTTCGAGCGTCTAGACGAGTTATGTCCCCGAATCAGACATCCTAGTTAAAAGTTATGACCGTTGGAATTTCTCGAGGGCAACCGATGTTCAATTTCGAGCGTCTCGATATATTATGCCGCCGATTAGGACATCCATGTGAAATGTTATGACCATTTGAATTTCTCGAAAGCCTTCGTTGTTCAATTTCGAGCGTCTCGATATATTATGCTCCTTAATCAGTTATCCAAGTGAAAAGTTATGACCATCAAAATTTGTCGAGGGCATCCGTTGTTCAATTTCGAGCGTCTCGATATATTATGTTCCCGAATCGGACATCCGGGGGAAAAGTTATGACCATTCAAATTTCTCGAAAGCTTCCGCTGTTCCATTTCGAGCATCTAGATATATTATGTCCCCAAATCGAACATCCGTGTGAAAAGTTATGACCATTCGAATTTCTCAAGAGCTTCCATTGTTCAATTTCGAGCGTCTTGATATATTATTTCCCCGAATCGGACATTCGTGTGAAAAGTTATGACCATTCAAATTTCTCAAGAGCTTCCGTTGTTCAATTTCGAGCGTCTCGATATATTATGTCCCCAAATCGAACATCCGTGGGCAAAGTTACGACCATTCAAATTTCTCGAGAGGTTCCGTTGTTCAATTTCGAGCGTCTCATTATATTATGTCCCAAAATCGAACATCCGTGTGAAAAGTTATGATCATTCGAATTTCTCGAGAGATTCCGTTGTTCAATTTCGAGCGTCTCGATATATTATTTGCCCGAATCGGACATCAGTGTTAAAAGATATGACCATTTTAATTTCGCAACAGCTTTCGTTATTCAATTTCGAGCATCTCGATATATTATGTCCCCAAATCGAACATCCGTGTGAAAAGTTATGACCATACAAATTTCTCGAGAGCTTCTGCTGTTCAATTTCGAGCGCCTTGATAAATTATGTCCAAAAATTAGACATCCGTGAGAAAAGTTATGACCATTCGAATTTCTCGAGACCTTCCATTATTCAATTTTCAGCGCATCGATATATTAGCACCTGAATCAAACATCCGAGTGAGACCATTCGAATTTCTCAAGAGCATCTGTTGTTCAATTTCGAGCGGCTCGATATATTATGTCCCCGAATCGGACATCCGAGTGAAATGTTATGACCAATCGAATTTCTCGAGAGCTTCTGCAGTTCAATTTCGAGCACTTCGATATATTATGTCCCCGAATCGGACATCCGAATCAAAAGTTATGCCATTTCAATTTCTCGAGAGGTTCCGTTGTTCAATTTCGAGCATCTCAATATATTATGTCCCAAAATCAGACATCCGTGTGAAAAGTTATGATCATTCAAATTTCTTGAGAGTTTCCGTTATTCAATTGCGATCATCTCGATATATTATGTCCCCGAATAAGACATCCGTGCGAGCATTCATGACCATTTGAATTTCTCCAGAGCTTCTGTTGTTCAATTTCGTGCGTCTCGATAAATTATGTCTCCGACTGGGACATCCGAGTGAAAAGTTATGACCATTTGAATTTCTCGAGAGGTTCAGTTGTTCAATTTCGTGTGTCTCGATATATTATGTCCCAAAATCGGACATCCGTGTGAAAAGTTCTGACCATTTGGAATTCTCGAGAGGTTCCGTTGTACAATTTCTAGCGTCTCGATATATTATGTCCCAAAATCAGACATCCGTGTGAAAAGTTATGACCAATCGAATTTCTCGAAAGCTTCAGCTGTTCAATTTCGAGCGTCTCGATATATTATGTCCACGAATCGGACATCTGAGTGAATTGTTATGACCATTCGAATTTCTCGAGAGCTTCTGTTGTTCCAATTCGAGCGTCTCGATATATTATTTCTCCGAATCGGACATCCATGTTAAAAGTTATGACCATTTTAATTTCTCGAAAGCTTCCGATGTTGAATTTCGAGCATCTCGAAATATTATGTCCCAAAATCGGACATCAGTGTGAAAAGTTATGACCATTCGAATTACTCGAGAGCTTCTGTTGTTCAATTACGAGCGTTTACATGACTTATGTCCCCCAATCGGACATCCGTGTGAAAAGTTATGACCATTCGAATTTCTCAAGAGCTTCCGTTGTTCAATTTCGAGAGTCTCGATATATTATGTCCCCGAATCGAACATCTGTGTGAAAAGTTATGACCATTCGAATGTCTAGACAGCTTCCGTTGTTCAATTTCGAGCCTCTCGATATATTATGTCCCCGAATCGGACATCCAAGTCAAATGTTATGACCATTCGAATTTCTCAATAGCTTTCGTGTTTCAATTTCGAGCGTCTCGATATATTATGTCCCCGAATCGGACATCGGAGTGAAATGTTATGACCATTCAAATTTCTCGAGAGTATCCATTGTTCAATTTTGAGCGTCTCGATATATTATGTCCTCGAATCAGACATCTGAGTTAAATGTTATGACCATTCGAATTTCTCAAGAGTTTCCGTTGTTCAATTTCGAGCGTCTAGACGAGTTATGTCCCCGAATCAGACATCCTAGTTAAAAGTTATGACCGTTGGAATTTCTCGAGGGCAACTGATGTTCAATTTCGAGCGTCTCGATATATTATGCTGCCGATTAGGACATCCATGTGAAAAGTTATGACCATTTGAATTTCTCGAGAGCCTTCGTTGTTCAATTTCGAGCGTCTCGATATATTATGCTCCTTAATCGGTTATCCAAGTGAAAAGTTATGACCATCGGAATTTGTCGAGGGCATCCGTTGTTCAATTTCGAGCGTCTCGATATATTATGTTCCCGAATCGGACATCCGGGTGAAAACTTATGACCATTCAAATTTCTCGAAAGCTTCCGCTGTTCAATTTCGAGCATCTAGATATATTATGTCCCCAAATCGAACATCTGTGTGAAAAGTTATGACCATTCGAATTTCTCAAGAGCATCCGTTGTTCAATTTCGAGCGGCTCGATATATTATGTCCCCGAATCAGACATCCAAGTGAAATGTTATGACCAATCAAATTTCTCGAGAGCTTCTACAGTTCAATTTCGAGCACTTCGATATATTATGTCCCCGAATCGGACATCCGAATCAAAAGTTATGCCATTTCAATTTCTCGAGAGGTTCCGTTGTTCAATTTCGAGCATCTCAATATATTATGTCCCAAAATCAGACATCCGTGTGAAAAGTTATGACCATTCAAATTTCTTGAGAGTTTCCGTTATTCAATTGCGATCATCTCGATATATTATGTCCCCGAATAAGACATCCGTGCGAAAACTCATGACCATTTGAATTTCTCAAGAGCTTCTGTTGTTCAATTTCGTGCATCTCGATAAATTATGTCTCCGACTGGGACATCCGAGTGAAAAGTTATGACCATTTGAATTTCTCGAGAGGTTCAGTTGTTCAATTTCGTGTGTCTCGATATATTATGTCCCAAAATCGGACATCCGTGTGAAAAGTTCTGACCATTTGGAATTCTCGAGAGGTTCCGTTGTACAATTTCTAGCGTCTCGATATATTATGTCCCAAAATCAGACATCCGTGTGAAAAGTTATGACCAATCGAATTTCTCGAAAGCTTCAGCTGTTCAATTTCGAGCGTCTCGATATATTATGTCCACGAATCAGACATCTGAGTGAATTGTTATGACCATTCGAATTTTTCGAGAGCTTCTGTTGTTCAATTTCGAGCGTCTCGATATATTATTTCTCCGAATCGGACATCCATGTTAAAAGTTATGACGATTTTAATTTCTCGAAAGCTTCCGTTGTTGAATTTCGAGCATCTCGAAATATTATGTCCCAAAATCGGACATCGGTGTGAAATGTTATGACCATTCGAATTACTCGAGAGCTTCTGTTGTTCAATTACGAGCGTCTACATGACTTATGTCCCCCAATCGGACATCCGTGTGAAAAGTTATGACCATTCGAATTTCTCAAGAGCTTCCGTTGTTCAATTTCGAGAGTCTCGATATATTATGTCCCCGAATCGAACATCTGTGTGAAAAGTTATGACCATTCGAATTTCTAGACAGCTTCCGTTGTTCAATTTCGAGCGTCTCGATATATTATGTCCCCAAATCGGACATCGGTATGAAAAGTTATGACCATTCGAATTACTCGAGAGCTTCTGTTGTTCAATTTCGAGCGTCTCAATATATTATTTCGGCGAATCGGACATCCGTGTTAAAAGTTATGACCATTTTAATTTCTGGAATGCTTCCGTTGTTGTATTTCGAGCATCTCGATATATTATGTCAACAAATCCAACATCGGTGTGAAAAGTTATGACCATTCAAATTTCTCGAGAGCTTCCGCTGTTCAATTTTGAGTGCCTTGATATATTATGTCCCCGAATCGGACATCCGGGTGAAAAGTTATGACCATTCAAATTTCTCGAAAGCTTCTATTGCTCAATTTCGAGCGTGTACATGAGTTATGTCCCCCAATCGGACATCCGTGTGAAAAGTTATGACCATTCGAATTTCTCGAGAGCTTCCATTGTTCAATTTCGAGCGTGTTGCTATATTATGTTCCAAAATCGGACATTCGTGTGAAAAGTTATGACCATTCAAATTTCTCGAAAGCTTCCGTTGTTCAATTTCGAGCATCTCGATATATTATGTCCCCAAATCGAACATTCATGGGCAAAGTTACGACCATTCAAATTTCTCAAGAGGTTCCGTTGTTCAATTTCGAGCGTCTCATTATATTATGTCCCAAAATCGAACATCCGTGTGAAAAGTTATGATCATTCGAATTTCTCGAGAGCTTCCGTTGTTCAATTTCGAGCGTCTCGATATATTATTTACCCGAATCGGACATCAGTGTTAAAAGATATGACCATTTTAATTTCGCAACAGCTTTCGTTATTCAATTTCGAGCATCTCGATATATTATGTCCCCAAATCGAACATCCGTGTGAAAAGTTATGACCATTCAAATTTCTCGAGTGCTTCCGCTGTTCAATTTCGAACGCCTTGATAAATTATGTCCCAAAATCAGACATCCGTGAGAAATGTTATGACCATTCAAATTTCTCGAGACCTTCCGTTATTCAATGATACGAAATCAGAGTGTGGTAACGGAAGCAGACAACCAATAACGAAGGTACTAGGTACCACCCTTATTAGTCGAATTCTTTTAAGTATTTTTGGTATTTGCGTGTTTGGGTTTTTACGAAAATCAGCAAGGAAAAATAAGCATTATTAAACTACACAATAGCTTAATACGAGATTAGCACTCAACACCAATTGAGCTAATCGGACTATTTTCAAGACGACGCTTGCAAATAATCGGGCGAAAATGTAAACACAATTTCTAATTGGACTGAATTGTTCTTGTTTATTGAATAATCTGCAAATCATCAAATTACATCCATATATGGCCGAAAAAAACAGTAAGGCCTAATTAAACACAATAAAACTAGTAATAAAATGCAATTAATGACTTAATGCAATCAGCTCATGATATTCCTTTTCCATAATTAGCCACACGCCTATTTAAGGCCTT
The DNA here is from genome assembly GCF_004193775.1 of Glycine soja. Classification (NCBI taxonomy): domain Eukaryota; kingdom Viridiplantae; phylum Streptophyta; class Magnoliopsida; order Fabales; family Fabaceae; genus Glycine; species Glycine soja. Next base: position 25,153,398 of record NC_041013.1, read on the forward strand.
GAATGTCCCATTTATGCTTTTTTTGTAACCATCTTGGAAAGGTTTTGAATGGCTGAATTTTATTTGTCTTAACTGATGAAAATGCTTAAAATAGCCAAGTAATTAAACTCAGCCCTTGATGAGGATTCCAAACAGCTCCCACGCCATTAACTTCCCTTTGAATGTCACTTGTGTTGATTTTCAACTCCTCTTGGTCAATTTTCGTACCATCCCCTCCCCCTTTGAAAGGAATTGCCCTCAATTCTTGAATACCATCATCATCTAAATACGGTGAGAGATCTCCAACATTGAAAGTAGCATGTACTCCATATTCTCCGGGCAAATCAATCTTGTATGCATTGTCATTGATCTTTGATATAACTTTGAAAGGACCATCCGCTCTAGGCATGAGCTTATTCTTTCTCTTGCTTGGGAATCTTTCTTTTCTCAAATGGACCCACACAAGATCACCTTCATTGAATAACTTAGGCTTCTTATTCTTGGACCTTTGCTTATAAACTTCATTCACGGCCTTGATTCTTTCTTGCACTTGATTATGTAGCTTGATCATTGCTTTGAGTTTGGCCTCGGCATCTGGATGAACTAACTCCTCTTTTGGCATAACTATCAAATCCAATGGCAAGTAAGGATTCACACCATAAACAACTTCAAAAGGAGAATGATTAGTAGCATATGTAGGGGACCGGTTGTAAGCAAATTCAGCATGGGCTAGCTTCAAGTCCCAATCCTTTTGAGTCTTACTAACCAAACCACGCAGCAAAGTACCAAGAGTTCTATTAGTCACCTCGGTTTGTCCATCGGTTTGAGGGTGATGGGAAGTACTAAACAGCAACTTAGTACCTACTTTCCTCCATAATGTGTTCCAAAAATAACTTAAAAACTTTGAATCACGATCGGAAACAATAGTTTTAGGAACTCCATGTAAACGCACAATCTCACGAAAGTACAAATCAGCAACATTACTAGCATCATCGGTTTTGTGACAAGCTACAAAGTGTGCCATCTTTGAAAACCTATCCACAACCACCATAATAGCATCTTTACCTCGCTGTGTTCGGGGCAAAGCCACAATGAAATCCATACTCACATCCATCCAAGGACCACTAGGCGTTGGCAAGGGAGTATACGCCCCTGGTTTGAAAGAACTCTTTGCCATGTGACAAGTAACACACCTGCTAATGACTTTTTGCACATCTCCTAACATCTTTGGCCAATGAAAGTGTTCCTTCAAAATCTCCAAGGTCTTTGTAATGCCAAAATGACCAGCCAAACCTCCACCATGAGCTTCACGAACTAGTAACTCACGAATTGAATGCCTTGGGATGCAAAGCCGATTCTCCTTGAATAAAAATCCATCTTGCACGATATACTTTCCAAATGCTCCATTCTCACAATTGGAGTATATTTCACCAAAATCCACATCTTCTTTATAATAATCTTTCAAAGTCTCAAAACCAAGTAAACGAGTTTCAAGAATTGAAATTAAAGCATACCTCCTTGAAAGTGCATCAGCCACCACATTACTCTTACCATCCTTGTATTTTGAAGAGAAATTAAAAGATTGAAGAAATTCAACCCATTTAGCATGCCTTGGACTCAACTTCTGCTGCCCATTGATATACTTCAATGACTCATGATCTGAATGCAATATAAAGTGATTAGAACGCAAATAATGATTCCAATGATCAAGAGCTCTCACAATGGCATAGAACTCTTTGTCATAGGTGCAATAGTTCAATCTGGCTCCTCCCAATTTCTCCGAGAAATAAGCTATAGGCCTTTTGTTTTGTATCAAAACAGCCCCAATGCCAACTCCACTAGCATCACATTCAACTTCAAATGGTTGAGTAAAATCGGGTAAAGCTAAAACAGGAGCTTCACAAAGCTTTAACTTAATCAATTCAAAAGCCTTTTGTGCTTGTTCATTCCACCCAAACGCACCCTTCTTCAAACATTCGGTCATAGGACTTGCTATAGTGCTAAAATTCTGGATAAAGCGTCGATAAAATGATGCAAGACCAAGGAAAGATCTCACCTCCGAAACTGTTGTAGGGCTCGGCCAAGTCTTGATAGCATCCACTTTTGTTTGATCAACGGATACTCCATCTTTAGACACCACATATCCAAGAAACACCACACTTTCAACCAAGAAATCACACTTTTCCCTCTTCCCATAGAGTTTTTGTGCTCTTAGGGTCTCAAATATTTGTTTCAAATGAGTGAAATGCTCCTCTATAGATTTGCTATACACCAATATGTCATCAAGATAAACAACAACAAACTTACCCAAAAAAGGCTTGAGTACTTCGTTCATGAGCCTCATAAAGGTGCTAGGTGCATTTGTGAGCCCAAATGGCATAACTAGCCATTCATATAGACCATGCTTAGTCTTGAATGCCGTCTTCCATTCATCACCTTCACGCATTCTGATTTGGTGATATCCACTCCTTAGATCAATTTTTGAGAAGATAACCGATCCATGTAACTCATCAAGCATATCATCTAGTCTTGGAATGGGAAAACGATATTTGATGGTTATGTTGTTCACTGCCCTACTATCAATACACATTCTCCATGAACCATCCTTCTTAGGAATCAACAATGTCGGAACAGCACATGGACTCATTGATTCACGCACATAACCCATGCTTATCAATTCTTCAATTTGCCGTTGCAACTCCTTTGTCTCCTCCGGATTACACCTATATGCAGCCTTGTTTGGTAATGGAACTCCCGGAATTAGATCAATTTGATGCTCAATCCCACGGATAGGTGGCAAACCCTTTGGTAGTTCACTTGGAAACACATCTTCATACTCACCCAAAACAGCCTCCAATTGTTGTTTAAAAGGAGTCTCTACATCGTCTTGTCTAGCATTCTTTGCAACCAACACGTAGACTAATTCACCATTATCAATAGCATCCTTCACTTCATTTTCAGTAGCAAACATAGTGAGACTAGGCTTTTTACCTCTTTTTGTAATCATGGAACGGACTTCATTTGATGCCATTGGTTTCAACACAATCCTCTTGCCATTGAAGTTCAATTCATGCTCATTGGACCTTCCTCTATGCGTCACATCCCTATCAAATTGCCAAGGGCGTCCCAAGAGTATGTGACTTGCATCCATAGGTACCACATCACACAAGATTTCATCAACATAAGATCCCATGGTTAATCCCACACGCGTCTGCCTTGTAACATTTATGCTACTTCCATTGTCCAACCAATGTAGCGCATAAGGCTTAGGTTGTTTTGTTGTGAGCAATCCTAATTTAGACACCATTTCAGTTGAAGCCGCATTGGTACAACTACCTCCATCCACAATGATACTACACCACTTATCTTTCACTTGACCCTTAGTGTAGAAGATTTGATTTCTTTGATCTCCTTCCACGGGTACAGCCTTGACTTGCAAAGTTCTTAGCATCAAGGTATCATACATGGGAGGTCCATATACTTCTACCTCATCATCATCATCTTCAACAATTTCAACTCCATCACCTTCAATATTGCCACCAGATTCTTCTTCTTCCTTCATCAACTCATCCCGCATGCTAATTGCTTCTCGGAGGGTCACAACTCGTTGATTAGGACAAGCCCTAGCAAAGTGTCCAAAGCCTTGACACTTGAAACACCTAACCTTTGACAGATTAGTCTCCTTGGCCGTGGCAATGGGTTGTTTAGGAGCGGCCTCACTTTGTTTCGGTTGATTCTCCATTGGTTTAGTGCTAGGGGCTGGATTTGCACTACCCGACACACCTCCCTTGGACCAACCACTAGAACTCCCAGCATTATATCTACTCTTGTTTTGATTTTCAATCTTCAAACACAAGGTGCACAAAGTGGTGAAATCTGTGTAGTTACATAGCTCAACAGCAAAAGCTATGTTCTTATTCAGCCCACGAAGGAAACGGCTCATTTTTTGCTCTTCATTTTCCTCCACTTCACCCATTAGGCATAGGTTCTCAAACTCATCAATGTATTCAGTAACACTCATTTTGCCTTGCACCAAATCTGCAATCTTTTTATACAAATTCAGTCGGTGATTTGATGGTACATATCTCTTGCGCAACTTCTTCTTCAAGGACTCCCAAGAGTGGATTTTCTCCTTTCCATCTCGTGTCCTTCTAGCCTTCAATCCCTCATACCACAACGATGCACTTTTGCTAAGTTTCAGGATAGCATATTTGCAACGTTTCTCATCATCAAGATCCTTGAAGTCAAACATTCTATCAATCTTGCGCTCCCATTCTAGATAAACCTCCGGGTCTGCACTACCATTAAATTCAGGTAGTTCGGTGATTTTGAACTCATCCACGTTTGGACGTGGTTCACCCCTTCTAGGCCTCCATCGTTCATCTCTCATGTCAACGTTCCTTAAGGCTTCACGCAATTTGTCCATGAAATCATCACTGTTGAAATCCATTGTTGTCACGTAACACGGAATCAGAACCGTGCTCTGATACCACTAATGATACGAAAT
>NC_041013.1:27153341-27249823 GCF_004193775.1 Glycine soja
TAAGATTTTAGTATAATTTAAATCATGTCATTATATTTATATCAATCAATTTATTGTCTAATAATCTTGCATAACTTGTTTTTCTATTTTGGTTTCTCCCAAGTCAGATTGTGACAAAGGCTATCACAAAGACCATTAAGCAACAATTTTGTAAGCCATGGCTTTCATGGGGTGAGATGATAGATGCATAAAATGAGGTCTTCTTTCAATGTTTCAAGCTATCCAAATTTTGGTGTTTAATACAATCTTTTTGTTACTCAATTAGATTCTTTTTTTGTGGGTTAGGTCTCACAATTTTATCTTGTACATGGTTTCTCTTTGTTGAGCATTGTGTTTTGTGCAATTTTGCCTCTTCTCTGTCACTTCTTCTCTACCAAAAGTTATTTCTAAAACCACTCATGCTATGATAGTTTTCGTCACAAACTGAGCACCAAACTGGATGTCTTCTTCACTATGAGTAATTAGATTGCTATGCTCTCTTGCTATGATGTTCCACTTAATTTCATTGTTTAACAATTAACAGTAAGTAAACATGTTTAGGTTGATTGATTAACTCATGTTTAGATTGCTATATTCATGGAGTTTTAGTTCTTCTGCTTGTTTTGCTCCCACATTTTGTAAACATGTTTAGGTTGATTGATAGACTCACCATAATTTTGCAATTATTTACAATGTGAATTGTAATTATACTTGTATATTTTGATTAGATTATTGCTAGTTATAGAAAGGTTGCATTCTTTGTTGTTGTTAGTTTTCATTGTCTAGTATCTGCTTGATGGTTGGTCTAGGACTAATGGATGCCTCTAAATTGGGGTAATGTCATGGTAGTATGGCCAATGGTATCAATTTTTGTGTTGCCTATGTTTTATGGCTTCAATAGCTTCTAAGTTCTAATGAATCTATTGATATTAAAGATCCTTTTATATTACTGATCTTTATAGAAATGGTCTTATTTTATTAATTTTATTTCATCTAATTGTGGTTTCATTTTCTTTAAAAAAAATGTTTGAAAGTAGTTGCTAACGATCTTATGTGAACTGAATTTATTTTTTTATGGTGAACTAAAGTGATACAAAAGAAGGTGAGGTGGAGACCAGAGCATGAAACTAGAATCAAGAAGAATTTTCACTCAAAATCCTCACATAGACTTTTTTAGATGCTCATGAAATCTCAAAAAGATGTGAAGAAGCCTAAATGGATGTTTGATAGAGTGTGGAACGGTTTGTTAGCCAAATGGAATCTACCCAAGTATCGCATTAAGTGTTTACAAGCACAAAAAAATCAAAATTCTGAAAAAGGTGGGAGCTTACACATAGGTGGCTCCCTCAACACACACAAGCACGCCATTTGCATGGTAAGTAAATTAAAATAACATACAATTCTTGCTTTTATTTAAAACATACCATTAGTTAATTTTTTTCTTTCAAGGCAATGGAGTACGGTCGTCCTGTACATGTTGTTGAGGTATTCACCAAACCCATATATGAAAGGATATAGATCAATTTGTGGATGAGAGATCTAAGCGAACATATATGAGTTTCGTATTTTTCATGCTAATTTTCATTTTAATTATAACATCTCTATTTATGAATAACAAGAAGAATTTTAGACAAGATTTTCTCAAGCTAGGTCTAAGGCTGAATCATGTGGTGGTAGCTCAGATATCTCCCCTCTAGATCCTGCCGAGGAGGTGAGACTTAGGACTCAAACTTTTGTTGTTGGTGCTAGTGGTTTCAAAAAGGGATGGATCTATGGGACCGGAGAGCTCACTCATGGTTATAAATGTGTGGATATCTTGACACAAATGATACATGAAGGTTCTAGCCATTCTCAGGATTTAGAAGAGATTGTTCAGCTGAAAAAGGAGGTTTGTCAGTCGAGGGAGGATAATGAGTGATGAAGTTGCCAATTTCAGTCACTTGTTGATATTGTCCTCCCATTCCTACTAGTTGATGCATGTAACATGTTTCACCAACAACAAGAGCAACCACATCAGCAAGAGCAACAACCACAACAAGAGTAGCAACATGACCAATAGCAACAACACCAGCAGTGTGACTCTCTGAACTATTTAGATTATTAGATTGTTAAAAACTTTATGCACAAAACTAGAAAATTATTTCTCATTATTGTTCAAACCATTGTTTATTTTAAGTTACGACTTTCAAGTGTTGAGTTTTAATTATTATGATGTTCAAATGTTGACATAACTTATGTATTTACTTTTAATTATTGTCATCATAATTATTATGATGTTCAAATGTTGAATTTTATGATATACGTTATGATGCTCAAAGTTTAGTTGAATTTTATTTTTATTCGTATTCAACTAAAAAAGATAATTACGTTGAGCTAGTCTTATTTGTTGATATTCTGCATACTTTTATATATGGGTCTATAAGTTACCCAAGGATTAATTCGTAGGTGGTTTCCCACTAATACTTCGTAGGTAGCTTACCTATAGATAATTCTGTAGATAACTTACCCAATCTGTAGATAAGTTACCTACGGCTAAATTCATAGGTAAGTATCTATGTAGTTTCCCACTAATGTTTCCATAGGTAAGTTACCCATGGATATATCCACGAGTAACTTACCTACGGATAAATTTGTAGGTAGTGATGGTTTTTCCTACGGATTGTATATGTCGGTAAGTTTCCTTCAGATTACCTATGAGCAAATTACCAACGGATTTTTTATTGTAGGTAATTTGTCAGTAATTTTATTTTACCTATGGATTTTGTCCACCAGTAATGACGATTTTTCTTGTAGCTTACTATAGTCAAATCTCCAATATTTCGTTTGTTTTTGCATTTAGCTCATTTCATCCTCCAACTATTTGTGTTTTTGCTCCCCTTTAATTTGTTCTATTTTTAGTTTAGAACCAACTTTATTTTCTGAACTTTTACATTTAAAACAAAATCTCATTTGTCTAAAACTTGAATTTGCACGAATAGCTTATACAAACAAGTCGATGTAGATACGATTTTTGAACTTTCTATTTTATACTATTTACACAATACTGTGGAATGCTTGTCAAGAATTCATGAAGCAAGTAGCTTGTTGAATTCAAGCTAAGGTGGAGACTGTTTGATTTCAAATAAAAGTAATTTAAATCTTAATTATCAGAAACAATCCTAATCAGCCAAAAATTATGTTTTTCCTCTGTTAATACTGTTTTCCCAGTACAAATTCATATCACGTTTTGGGATTGATAGAAAACGCGCGAAGATCCACAAATGTGATGAGCCTTTATAGCTAATTTGGACTTGGTCCAATTGAAAATTCTGCTTTGTAGCACCGGTCATGAAATGAATCCACGGACAAAATTAGTTCGTTTTTCACATTTCTGATAACCTTTCATAGTTTTTTAATCAAAGGAAACTCAATTGCTTAATAAATCCAGCCTCTCTGGATTGTTCATCTAGTTCAATCAATGTCACTAAACTTGTTAAACATTCATGTCTTGCAGTGACTGGCTAAATGAGCTTAAAATCTAATGATCCAATTAACCGCCGTCAGTAGGAATAAAAAAAGAGCATGAAACATGTAAAGAAACAAAAGATCAGAATCCATGGAAATGTAAGTTGGGATCCTGATGCTGCAAAAAAATTGTGAAAACTGTCGTGTAGACTAGACTAAAAAAATAGGAGTAAAATATATTTTCCATCTCTTTAAAAATAGCCAATTTTGATTATAATCACTATAACCTTTCTTTCATTTGTCTCTAATTTTATGAAAATACATGTTTTTAGTATCTTTCAATAAGTTTGCTCCACTATGTAATAACGTGCCATAGTTACTTTATGCTCGTGTCAATAATTCGTTTGCTACATCCCCATTTAATGAAATCAAACTAGTAATTTGGACTAAAAACATGTAATTTCACAAGGATCAGATGAAAAAAAAAACTTATAAGCCTAGAATCAAACTTGACTAATTTTTCAAGGACAAAAAGCTATTTGAGCCAAAAAAAAAGGTATAAGCCTCTTTCCATCTTTGGTAAATATGGTGGCTATTGGCAACTTTGGCTAAGTTCATATCTAGGATTGTTGTGCCCTACAAGTTAATAATAAGGTACTTGATGCTGGAGTCGCATATCTATCTGACTATCTGGTCATTAAAGTAACCTTAATTTTGTTTCACTCTTCCAACTCTAACCATGAAAAGTTCCCAATAACATCTATTTACACTGTTTCTGACCAAATTTAGCCATCCAAGTTAGCCTAGTCACAAGGAAACGAAGCCTTTTAGATCCTGGACCAGGTGTAATCTTGTAAATGTTCCCAACCTTGAAACATCTGGGATTGCCAGAACACCAACCACCTGGTGTGAACAGTTGTTCATTCTCCCTATGTAGTAGTTTTTTATCAATCACATCCAAGACAGGATCATTGTGCTTAAATTTCCTAGCAAAGGCGGTATTGCTTGCAATCATCTTGGCTGTGTCATTGATGGTAAGGACATGAGGGTGCTGTTTGGGAGGGTTGTCCCATGAAATGTAATGCAAGTCACTGTTCACAATAGTCTTGGCTAGTTCTGGCTCATTGCATGCAATAGTTTGAAAGTAGCCCTCAGGGGAGGAGATGAAATTAGTGTAGTACATAAGAAGGGTCCTTGGGAGATTGTCCCAACCCCAGACAACATATTCTACAAAGGAGCGCGATAAAACCATCCATGCTGAACCTGCAATGTAGATAACAACCATGATTTAGCAAAACAACAAGGAAAAATGTAAGGAAAACAAAAAATAAGGACATGTTCGATTCTTTTTTTCATTCTTTGGTTTTAAAAACTGTTTTCCAAAACAATTTCAAGCAATTCAATGATCAATTTCTCATCCAAAATATATTAAATTTTGGGAATTTTGGAAATTGTTTCTACAACAAGTGTTTTAAATTTTAAAAACCAAAAAATAGAAACATTTGGGAGATGTTTTCTCATCTTTTCTTCTGTTTTCATCTTGTTCAATCTCCCCTTCAATTCCATACTCTGCTTTGTGTTGAGCACCACCCTCCACCAATTGTCTAAGCAACCTTATTTAGTTGCATTATGAAAACTAAAAACAGTTTTTGAAAATGGGAATCAAACACACCTTAAGTCTTTTTAAAAATGTGTAAGACATCATGTCTTGCACATGAAAAACTATAAATTCTGATGCAGTTGCTCAAGAATGAAAAATATTTTCAATCAACCCAATCCAATCCATTGGGTTGACAAAATAAAAAAGATTAATTGGATTGGATTAAAAAATAGACAAAACTCAACCTGATTCGGACCACTTACACCCCTAATTGATTGGCTTGGTTCTCTTAGACTATTCTCCAAATGAGCATAAGTGAACTATGTGAATAATGATGAACTAATAACCTATTAAGGATGTAGAAATGAAGATGAGAAGGGACAAACTAACCAGTAAATAGTTTAAATGCTGTTGGCAAAGTTCTCTTAGGACCAACCCAAAACACATCAGACTTGTTTGTCCTGTAAAGACCTGGGTCTATAATTAAAGGCATTGCTCGTTTTTCCCTGCACAGTAAGGGACAATTTGTTATGTACATATGAAGATTGTATATGTCAAAGGAATGGAACAATTTATCATTATGTGCATAACTATGTATAAAAATTGATTATGTGGGGGGGAGGGGGAGAAAAAGAAACTTACAGCTTCCACCCCAAACGACTTGTGTGCTCAATGAAGTTAAGGCTTCTGTCTACCTCAGAAAAAGTATCTAGAAGATCTGAACAAACACATACCTAAATTAACCTTAGTGTTGCATAGATATGATTGATGCGATACGGCAATACAATTATTCTAAAAATATATAGGATACAATACGTGCAAACTATGTAAAAAATTTCATAAAACATAATAAATATGTATATCTTGGACATTACAAAAAAAATTATAAATCATTGTCATCATAAATCGCATTCTATTGTTTTCAAATAAGATTAGTATCAAATATCAATCTCATTCCTTTCTTAAGATCATCCATAAAGAGGACAAATTCTATTTTTTGATTCATTAAGGGATATTGCTTTTTTGTTTCTATATTATACATGTTTTTATATCTCATATGTAGCTATATCAGATTTTCAAAATTCTTTTTAAAGGCTTGCATACTTCACAGAAACGTGCTAGTGAAATATCTAATAGTATTGGTATCAGATACATATCGGATACAAATATGGGAAGCAAATAAAAGTATCGATGGTTCATAGTCTAACTATCATGAGCAAAAGTAGTTGCAACCACATACAGTTTGAATCAGAACAAAAAGCAAATGGAAAAAATCATATGGATAAAACTAACCATCCTGAGTCACAAGGGGATAATCTGAAGCACTAAGGTTAATAAACCAATCCCAGTCTTTAGTTCTCTTAAGCAGAATGGCACAAGCATGAAGAGTGTGAGCAATCATGGTTGGTCCTCTGTAAGTGACCATATTAGCTTTTGGAATCATGAAAACATTTCCCACCTCAGAGAAGACAGACTGTTTCTCAATTCTAGAAGCAAGCTCCAACCTCACCTCTAGTGGAGACTCAAGATCCAAATGAACAAGATAATGGTTCAGTGGATGGTAAAGAGCAAGAAGAGTCCTCCATAGCTTCTCCAAATCATCTTTTGAGCCGGAAATCAAATAAGCAAAACGAGGAATTGCAGGGGCAGCAGGAGCTGGAGCAGTAGCAGAAATCTTTGTCTCCACAAAAATTGGAGCAGATTGGTTTACGGCTAGACGAGATGGGAGAAAGAATAGTATTGAATTGAAGCTGTGAATTGTAGAGACAAGCCCCATGTTGAAGCATGTGGCAAGAAAGAATATGAACACAATTGAGATCATAATGAGAGGAAATTGCCATTTCTTCTCAATGTTAAAGGACCCCATCATTGTGACTTATCACGTGTTCTTATTCAATACTCATTGCATAAAGTTCACCACCTACAGCCACTGAAATAACCATATTTGGAATCCCTTAATATATCTTCTCTGTGCACTTTGCCATTGATAGTGTCAGTTGAGCCAACATCATGTATTCAATTCAAGGAATGAATATTGACATTCATTGTTTTCATAAACAAAGGAATTGTAGTTTCCAAAATCAAACATGTTAAGCACCAATAAATAAAAAAGACATTTTAAATGACCAAAATTTGCCAGCACGTGTGAGCATGTGTTGTAATTCGATGTCAGTATGTATGTCCTACCAGAAAGAGACAAATCTGGAGCTTAAAAGATATCGAAAAGTGGCAAAAGAATAAAAAACTACAGAAAATTAAAACACTATTGTACTTGTTCTTGTCAATGAGGTATTAAAAAAAAGGGTAAAAGAGACTGGCCAAATGGAATCAGGGATTGTAACGTAGTAATAGACAGAAAAACAAGGATCTAGACAAATCGTTGTGATAAAATCAAGTCCAGTTCAGCTCAAGCAGTGAAAACAGATATGGTTCCTAATTGTGTTTTCAAAAGGTTTTTGAAAAGAACAAGGAATATGCAGCCGAAAAATGGTTTAGAAAGAAAATGGTCGTCAAAAACGGCAAAATGGACAAAACACCCGGATCAAACATTCAACTTCTGTTTTTCTTTTTTGTTTTGTTGAAACGCGTAAACAACATAAACACAAAACATAGGACAACAGAAACTGCATGGTGATAAACACAAGGCTGAATGTTAAGCTCAAATATGCATGAAACAAAGTGTAAATCATAGGATTCATCATAATCTATATCTATATAACATTGATCAATATATACAACCAAAGGAAATATGAGACACGAACCTGTATCTGTAGGTGGACAACAGAACAAAGAATCCCTGGGATAGTATAAAACTCTTAGATTGAGAGACATTTAATGATTTATTGAAACGAAAAATGGGTTTCTTTTGTTTTAAGGGGAACGTTAGTTTGTGACTGTTTCATGATTATTTATACATGTATTAGTATTTTCTTTTTTTTAGGCAATACGTGCATTAGTATATAAGAAACTGAGAAAGTGGTTCAATTTGAGCTTAGGCATTTCTGACTCTCCAATTTGAGAAAGTGGTTCAAGTTTAATAAATATTTTTTCAATAAAAATTTATCACTTTCAGATACTTGAAATTAATTCTAAGAACTGATATCAAAAAACTGAATTAAAAAATATTTAAAAAGATTTGTAAAATATACTATTTAACAAATATTTTTAAAACATTTTTTAACAAAAAAAAATTCAATACAGAATTGTCTCCAATGAGAATGAGAATAGCTGTCTCATACTAAAAAATATCGTTTTAAATTAATAATACACACGTAACGGAACCGTAAGTATTAAGAAGGCTCAGCTTTTGTACTGGCTCAGCATGAGATCATATAATGGGCTAAGTTTATTTAAACTTATTTTTGTTAAAAAAAGTATTTATTAGAGGAGTATGGGACACAAAAGTTCTATATCCCATCTATGACTATCGACTATGAATTACATTTGGTAAACAGAAAATATTATTATAATTTTGACTATTATCATTATAATTTTTTTTTTTACATTATCAATCAATAAAAAATTATTATTATATAATTTTTGAAATAACTATTATTAAAATAAAGAAATTATCATATATAATAATTTTAAATAAATGAAAATATAAAAAAAATATACTTCAGTTTATAAATGCTCTCTCAACCTTCTACAAAAAAATAATTTACTCTTAATGTTCAATAATTACACTAAAATTAAAACTTCAACACCTAATAAATTTGACGAGTTGAAAACCAAACAAATTAAGACACGCGCATGCTTTCCTCTTTTCAAAGAATGCTTATTTTTAAATTCGATTTATTAACTTTTTTTGTTTCTCATCTTTGATGGATTTCTGTTTTTTATTCTTCATTAAAAAAATTATTTCATTTAGTTTCTAAAAAAATCATTTTATTTTAAGTCCCTAAAAATTCTACATTAGGGACTAAAACAATATTTTTAAAAAAAAAATAAAAATAGACAAAAAATTATGAGAAACTAAAAAAGAAAATTCAAAAAAGATGAGGGACAAAAATATAATAAACCCTTCTAAATGTTGACACCTAAAAAGTTAGATCAACGTACAAATTTGACTCATTTGCGGGATTTTGTCAGTGTATCATTTTGTCAAAATGAACATTCATGAAAATTTATAACAAAACCGTTCAGATGATGAAAATTTACAAATTTGACTCCACTTGATGCATAGTATTATAGCACCTTGGCGAAACCCCACTAAAAATAATAATCTGACATATAATAATTGATGAGGAAGGCCGAAACATTTGTTTAAGCTTGACCTTCGCACGTTTGAACTCATATTCTGTAAATTGATGATGGGATCGACCTAATTATTTAATGTTAGAAGGTTGTTGGAAACCTATTTTATTCGGATATAGAATGATACTTTTTACAGTATTCAGATATAAAATGAAAATCCCACCTAATAAGTGATATTTCATATATCTAAGACTCAAATGTATATCATTTTTTAAGAGCTTAATTTTGCTTATCATTGTGCCACAAGTTGTACTCGTCGGTGTCACGTTCTTCCTTTATATCTATATTAAAAGATAATTGCCTTAAAGAAAAATAATTCTAAGTGAAATAGGATAAGGATTTGTTTTAGATATATTTTGGTAGAATTAATTGATCTTGAAAGAAGAAATGTTTCGAAATTAATTTGTGTTCGAAAATAATATTTTAAAAGTTTTGAAGAATTGATTTTAATTAAATCATAAAGTAAAAATATTTTATAAGTACAAATATTAATATTTTGTAAAATTTTATAAATACTATACATGTAATTAATTTTACTTATTCAAAAAATATAATTTATTTATTTATTTTTTCTTAAACTCAATCATATTGACTACATGCAGTTGATAATTATTTAAGAAAAAAATATTTTTTTCTGAATATTTAAGAAAAAGATAAAAACTGTGAATGTATGTACACATGATTTTGATGATGTCAAAGAAGAATCTGACAAGGCTACTTCAAATGATAAGTATTTGCTTCAAGAATAATTTAAGATTGTTTCAACAAACAAAGCATTGTTTCAAGATTCACTAAAGACCAAGTCTTGCCTTAAAATAAAGTGCTTTCAAGACATGCAAGGCTCTGGTAATCGATTACCAGGACATGTAATCGATTACCAGAAGACAGGGTTGAGAAATAGTTGTTGAAAAAGGTTTTGAATTTGAATTTTCAACATGTAATCGATTACCATATGTCTGTAGTCGATTACCAGAAACGAAACTCCTGAAATTCAAATTCAAAAGTCATGACCCTTCAAATTATAACTGTGTAATCGATTACACAAATATTGTAATCGGTTACTAGTGGAAAGTTTTCAGAAAATCTGTCAACAGTCACATCTTTTTATTAGATTTGTGAATGATCAAAGGCCTATAAATAGGTGACTTGAGCACGAATTTTAAGAGAGAGTTTTGTTTGGCCAAAATGTTTTACCCTCTCTCAAAAGAAAATGAGAGAGATTCCAAGAGAACTTCATTGCCAAATTCTCTTTCAAGAACTCTTGGACAAACACTTGCAAATCCATTAAGAGTTCATTCATGGATCTTCATTGTAATATTCTTCTCTTGAAGAGAGAATTCTTCTTCCATTCTTCTTATTCAATGAAATTGATTAAGGGACCGAGGGTCTCTTGAGTTGTAAGGATTCCTGAACACAAGGGATGGATTGTCTCTGTGTGGTTCAGAAGTTGTAAATGGATTTTTACAAAGATAGTGAAAATCTCAAGTGAGTTGCTTGAGTACTGGATGTAGGCACGGGTTGTGGCCGAACCAGTATAAAACTGTGTTTGTATCCTCTCTTTCCTTATCTCATTTATGTTATTGCAATCAATTTTACCTTGCATGTTTAAAGAACATTATTAAATTGATTGTTGTTGCTTCTTTTGCATTCTAAGCCTATCCCTCTTAAGTTATTGAGGCCACAAGGTCCAATAAAAACAAACAAACAAACATCTCACATTATGGCAGCCTTAATTCTAATGTATAGTTGAAAAAAGATTGATTCTGAAAAAAAAAATTCCCAACTGGAAAAATATAATTATTTTTTCAAAATAAACTAAACCATTTATGCACTTCAAAAGGCAACTATTAATGAGTAGTAATTTATTGTTTTTATTATTATATTATAGTTTAATTTTTATATAATTTTGTTTATACTATCATTCAATGGTACGATGATACACAATATTTATTGGCTTTACCTATTTTTTATTATATTATTAGTATTGAGTATCTATCAGTTTTGTCAATGAGACGATAATTAATTTATGTCGAAGAATATGACCAACTATTTTTATTGGAATTCTCTTCTCTCAAACACTTTTTTTTTATTCATAAAACTCAAATTTGATACTTTACTTAAGAAAATCCATCGTTTACACTCATATCAACAACTTGATGGTTGACTTTAATTCTATATTATATACATGTTATATTATATATATATATATATATATATATATATTTTGCATATTATTAAAATTTATAAGAACTAAATATCTTCAAATATATAAATTATATTTTGAATTTACTTGATTGTATAAAATATGAAATTCATAAAAAGAAATGGAAATCAGGCAATATGTCGGTTAGTTTATAACATAAAAGTCCAAACTCCGAATCAACTAAAATATGAAATTGTTATTTACATCTCTCACTTTTGTTAATATATCTTCTTTTTTATAATAAAAAAATCACAATATTCTTTTTTTTTTAGAACTATTTTCCGAAATGTGTTAAAATTTCAACACATGTTGGAAAGTAATTTTTGTAATTGTTAAAATTTTAACACATTTCATATAGTACTTTCTGGAAACTCATTTTCAAGAGCGAAAAAATATGGGGCAGCAAGTACCTTTAAGTTGCTCTGCATTTGTTATGCATTGTTATATTCAATTTCTCAATTTCTTCATAAGAAATCCTACCAAAAAAAAAAGAAAGAAATTATGAGATTTTGGAAGTAGTGGTAGGAATGAGTCTTGTGGATGCATCAACACTTGAATCACAATGACAAATCTTTCAAGTAAAATAATCACTGAAATTTTGTCTCATCTACCAGTGAAGTTACTCCTCTAATCGAGAAGTAAAATTTATGCGACAACAAAAAACATAAACAAACACCTAAGTTCTCCATCCCTACAGCATCACTGTCATCAATGGTGGAAGTAGATAGATTTTATTAGGGTGTTCAAACACATAAAATATCATTAAAGAAAAATTTTCTAAACATCATTTAATATGTGGGATGACCTGTAGAGAAATTTAATGTGTATGATTGGTTACAAATTTAAATAAATCAATACTTAAAATTCTGTAGACATGTGCACATAAGTTTTACATACTGAGAAATGTTTATTAAATTTAGAATAATAATTCTCATTGAACTAATATCAACACAACTAGAAGCTATCTATAAATTACATTATAGTGCATGTAAATGTTAAAAAATTACCACCTTATAAATCAAGAGATTTGAGTCATAAAATTACTCTTTGAAAGTTGTCTCCTTCAAGGCAATTGGTGTCTTTTTGAAATCAAAAGCTATGTATTGTAATAATGTTGATTAATTTTTCCTCTTGATTTAAGTCTCTTTATATTATTATTATACTAGTATATTGTAAAAATTTTAATAAAAAAGACACAACTTTTATATTGTGGGAAATTTGTCAAATTAAATTGTAAAATTAAGTGAATTTTGATAAAACTCTTTAATTCTTCATCACAATTTGGACATTTTTTATAAAAAAAAATTCACATTTATTATTGCGAGAATGATTTGTTTTACATGTATCATTGAGAGATATTAAAAATTTGGGGGCATGTCCCCCCTTACTAAGAACGTATAGCTTCGTCCCTTGGTATCAGATACTATCTTTAACCGTACAAAAGTTGCCTCCTTAAAGGCAATTGTTGTCTCTTTTTTTTTTTTTTCCTTCTAAAAACTGACTTCCGAAAATGTGTTAAATTTTGAACACTTTTAGAAACTACTTTTGAAATGTGTTAAAATTGATACTTCTAGATAGTATTTTCCAAAATGTGATGAAATTTTAACACATTTTAAAAAGTAGTTTCCTGAAAAAGGATACTTTTTAAAAGAAAAATATAAAAAAAAGATATATATTAATAAAACGGGTATAGTAAATAACAAATGCCCCAATTAAAATAACACGATTTGGTTTTGAAAAATAATAATTGAATAACTAAAATTTAACTAACTCTAGCAAGTCGAAGTTTAAATGGAGTCATCAGATTCGAATATAATTTCATATATTTTATTACAAAATTCATAAAAAAATACAAATAAGTAAAAACCTTAAGTAAAAAGAAATAAAACACGCACACACAACAATGAGGTGAATTTCTGTTCGGACTTCGGAGATATGATTTGTGAAGAACAACCAATGAAAGGGCAAATGAACTTTGCAACGACATGGCTTGTCGGATAGGGACAACGAATTTGTCAAATTAGGAGCGACAATTGGCATCATAGTTTGGTGACAAAAGTTTGCAACAATTTTATGATTAGCTAGCGGCAAGATTGGTAACTAAGAAGATATCACACAGCTAACAGCACATGGATGTCACCCAACGGTCGAGAGATGTTACTTAAAAGTAGTGGTTGTTGGCTAGTTAGTTATAGCAACTTTAAATTGAAGTCTTCAATCATGATGGCTCTAAAGTTAAAAATATGAGAATATTATTAGAACAAATGAGTTCTTATAATAAAAGTTAAGTAACTACAGCTAAAATTGTTTAACCTTAAAAAAATAATTGAAGTCAATATAAAGTTCTGTGAGTGGAGAGATAAAATCAAACTTACTAAAAATAAATTAAGAACTCATAAGTTAAATTTTATTATCGGAGTGAAAATTAATGAGCATTCTTAAATTCTGTGACAATAAAGAACTTACAAAATAGAGTTAAGAACACAAATAAAATGTTGCATTAGAAATGCTCTTAGCCTTAGGGTGTGTTAAAAAATAGATGTTGAACTCAATGGAAGCCAATACTTGCTTTTACGTTTGCTTTCTTGAAAAGTTAAAACGCCCGTTTTGAATCCAAAATCATAATTCAAACACATTGTTCATTGTTATTGTTACAATAATTGTCGTTACCATTTTCTTTGTGATGTGAACCTGACTAGGAGCGGATCGTTCGATACAGGCTACGGAGTTTTGGATGACGCCACTTCCAGTGAAGGAAGATAAGTCAGGATAGACGCCACAAGGATTACCTTGATAAATCTGAGATTGGTTCAACAAGGAACCTAGAGAGAAGCTCTCACCAAATTTTATCAAATGTCAAAAGTTTCTTTATTGAAAACAAAAACCAATACTTATAGTGTATTTGAACAAAAGATAAAAATAGACATGAGTCTTCTAAACAGTTTGGTCCAAAATTATAATAAATAAAAATTATAACTACAAAATATATTTAACTTCGGCCTTCAAATTAGTTTGGGCCTTCAGCAACAATTAATAGTCTTGATAGTGTCTCTACCTCTGGGCCTTCATCCTTCTCCACTCGGGGGCTTTGTCCTTCTCCACTTGGGCCTTCGTCCTTCTCCTCTTAGGCCTTTAGACTGTATTTGGTCAGTTTCATGATTCTCATCATTCCTTCCTTCTTAGAAAACATTTGTCCTCAAATGTCTAGGATCATCACCGGGTTCAAGTACCACTTCCTTCCTTTTCTTGTGGGTTTGCTTGACATAACTTTCATTCTTCTTTTCAATTTGCACCTTCACTTGGTCATACAATTTTTTCACATACTTAACTTTGGCCTGTGCATCCTTATGCAGAGTCTCTTGGGGCTTGCTGTTGTAAGTTGGCCTGTTAGGCAATGAAGCTCCGGGAAGGAGATCAACTTGATGTTCTATGCCTCTTGAAGGTAGCAGTCCATCAGGAATCTCCTCAGGAAAGACATTTTTAAATTCCTGCAATAAGGGTTGAACACTAGGAGAAATAGAAATAGTAAACTCATTAGAATTATCAGTAGAAATTTTACTGTCTTTGCAATACTGTAGACAGAGTGGTTCATGAGCAGGTAACACTTTCCTCACTTCACTCGCCTCTGCAAAATAATTAAATTTTCTCTCATGTGTATCACTCTCTCTCTTATGTGTATCACTCTTTCCCTCGGGTGTATCACTCTTCTATTTCCTATTCCTCTGTGGTGCCTCACTATTTTCTTTCTATTGTTCTCTCTTTTCTCTCATTCCGATTTGGTCATCACACACTTCTCTAGGGGATAGAGGTTTAAGAATAAACAAGGAAGATTTGGCTATTCGCATGTAGAGCTATTCATTGTTACGGTTCAACAAACATTGCATTTGTGTAGTCATTGCGTCCAGTAATAAGCGCTGAGATTCGTCCAGTTGATGATATACACCACCATTGTCACCCGCTCCTGCCATGATTAAGGAGCAAAGAATTTTGTAGTAATTTAAAAAAAGATTCAGGACCTCACCACACTTTACTCACGTGTTTCTCTCTTTGATGGTAGTTCACTCGTGTTTGATGCTCTCAATATAGGCTTTTGTGTGATGTTTTCACTCTTGCCTTTTACCACTCGTGTTCCCTCTTAAGTTCCTGGATGGACCAAATTAGACACACAAGGTAATATAAAATAAAAGGAAAGACAATATAATTATCACAAACTGAGTAACAGATTTGATTTGGGATAACAACTTAGACTTGATTTGGATAGCAGATTGGATTTGATTTGGATAAAAGATTAGATTTGATTTGGATAATATATTAGATTTGATTTGGATAACATATTAGATTGGATTTGGATAACAAATTAGATTTAATTTGGATAACAAATATGATAACAGATAAGATAACAAATATGACCAGTAAACTTCAAATGCTCATAACTTATGCTACGGTTGTCCGTTTGAGGCCCACTATATATTAAAACGCTTAGAATTCAGAGGAGAATCTGGAATAGGAGATTTTATCCACGATTTTCTTTCCAAAAAAATACCTCTAAATGCCTCAATTTCGTATTCAAAGAACAAACACCCACTTTTTTTTCAAAATTTCTGCAACTTTTTTTTTTTACACAAAGTGTGAAAGACACAAGCAACAAGAACAAGAACGTGGCAAGAACAAGAACAAGAACGCAAATAAAAAAGCACAAGACGCAAACATGAATGAAACAAGATGTAAACAAGAACGCAAATAACAGAACAAGGACAAAAACACAAACCTGGACAGAATACAAAGAAAAAGATTTGGATAGGATAAAACCTGTATCAAGAGCCGAAGCTCTGATACCAGATGATGTGAACCTGACTAGGAGCGGATCGTTTGATACAGGCTACAGAGTTTTGGATGACGCCACTTCCAGTGAAGGAAGATAAGTCATGATAGATACCACAAGGATTACCTTGATAAGTCTGAGATTGGTTCCACAAGGAACCCAGAGAGAAGCTCTTACCAAATTTTATCAAATGTCAAAAGTTTCTTTATTGAAAACAAAAATCAATACTTATAGTGTATCTGAACAAAAGATAAAAATAGACATGGACCTTCTAAACAGTTTGGGCCAAAATTACAATAAATAAAAATTATAACTAAAAAACATATTTAACTTGGGCCTTCAAATTAGTTTGCGCCTTCAACAACAATTAATAGTCTTGATAGTGTCTCTACCTCTGGGCCTTCATCCTTCTCCACTTGGGCCTTTAGCCTGTATTTGGCTAGTTTCATGATTCTCGTCAAAAGGTTTTCAAGTTTTTCTAAAGGTTATAACTCTTCTAATGGTTTTCTTGACCAGATATAAAGAGTCTATAAAAGCAAGACCTTAACTTACATTTTAACAACACATTGAATACATTCATAACAATCTCATTCATATTCATCATCTCTTTCAATCATTCTATCTTTCAATCCATCTTTCAACATCTTCTTTCATTTCTTTCATAACTTTCTTATTTCATCTTCTCTTCATCTTTTTAAAAGTTTTTGTTCAAAACTTTTTCTTCCAAGAAAAGTTCTTTGTTCAAAAACTTGTGCTATTCATCTTTTTCATTCCCTTCTCCCTTTGCCAAAAAGAATTCGCCAAGGACTAACCGCCTGAATTCATTTTGTGTCTCTCTTCTCCCTTTTCCAAAAGAACGAAGGACTAACCGCCTGAATTCTTTTGTGTCTCCCTTCTCCCTTGCCAAAGAATTCAAAACGACACAGTCTGAGAATTCTTTTGATTCTTCCCTTTCCCATAAACGAAAGATTTCAAGGGACTAACCGCCTGAGAATTCTTTTGTTTCCCCATTCACAAAGTTTCAAAGGACTAACCACCTGAGAACTTTGTCTTAACATATTGGAGGGTACATCCTTTGTGGTACAAGTAGAGGGTACATCTACTTGGGTTGTTGACTGAGAACAAGAGAGGGTACACCTCTTGTGGATCAGTTCTAGTGGAGGGTACATCCACTAGGTTGTTCAAAGAGAACAAGGGAGGGTACCTGTTGGATCGAGTGGCCTCAGAATAATTAAGAAAGGGAGGTCGAATTAATTATTCCTAAACCTTTACTAATTAAAAATTACTCTTCTAAGGCTTTTACTAAGTTGTTAAGAGAATGAGGAGTAGAAGAGAAACTTAACAGAAAGAAAAAGCGAAAATTAAATGCACAGTGGAAATTAAAAGAGTAGGGAAGAAGGAGACAAACACACAAGAGTTTTTATACTGGTTCGGCAACAACCCGTGCCTACATCCAGTCCCCAAGCGACCTGCGGACCTTGAGATTTCTTTCAACCTTGTAAAAATCCTTTTACAAGCAAAGATCCACAAGGGATGTACCCTCCCTTGTTCTCTTTGAACCTAGTGGATGTACCCTCCACTAGAACTGATCCACAAGAGATGTACCCTCTCTTGTTCTCAGTCAAACCCAAGTAGATGTACCCTCTACTTGTACCACAAAGGATGTACCCTCCAATGTGTTAAGACAAAGATCTCAGGCGGTTAAACCTTTGATACTTTGTGAGTGGGAATACAAAAGAATTCTCAGACAGTTAGTCCTTTGAACACTTTTGTATAAGGGAAAGGGAAGAATCAAAAGAATTCTCAGACTGTGTCATTTTGAATTCTTTGACAAGGGAGAAGGGAGACACAAAAGAATTCAGGCGGTTAGTCCTTCGTTCTTTTGGAAAAGGGAGAAGAGAGACACAAAAAGAATTCAGGCGGTTAGTCCTTGGCAAATTCTTTTTGGCAAAGGGAGAAGAGATGAAAAGAATGAATAGCACAAGTTTTCAAGGTTCAGAAAACCAGAAAACTTTGGAAAGCTTTTGGCATAAAGAAGAAGAAGAAGTTCAAAGAGATTCAAGGCTTGTAAAGGATTGTATAAGATTGATTGGAAAAGTATTCAAGATGCTTGAAATGCAAAACAAAGCCTTGCTTTTATAGACTCTTCATGTCTGGTCAAGACAACCATTAGAAGAGTTATGACTTTTAGAAAAAAAGTTAAAAACCAATTTGAAAAAGTCAAAAATCATTTGAAGAGTTACATCTTTTGATGTTATTCAGAAACAATCACTGGTAATCGATTACCAAATTAGTGTAATCGATTACACAAAGCTTTTATGTGAAAGGATGTGACTCTTCACTTTTGAATTTGAATTTCAATGTTCAAAGGCACTGGTAATCGATTACCAAAACATTGTAATCGATTACAGCTTTTTGAATTTAATTGGAACGTTGTAAATTTAATTTGAAAACTTTTTCAAAACAATTTTGCTACTGGTAATCGATTACAACAATCTTGTAATCGATTACCAGAGAGTAAAAACTCTTTGGTAAACATGTTTTGAGAAAAATCATGTGCTACTCAATTTTTGAGAAAAACTTTTTATACTTATCTTGATTAAGCCTTCTCTTGATTCTTGAATCTTGATCTTGATTCTTGAGATCTTGAACCTTGAATCTTGATTCTTGACTCTAAACTTTCTTCTTGAGTCTTGAATTCTTCTAGATTCTTATCTTGAACTCTTGAATTGTTCTTGATTCACTTGAGTTGTTCTTTGATTGATCTTTGATTCACTTGAGTTGTTCTTTGATTGATCTTTGAGCTTTTTGTCATCACCTTTGTCATCATCTTTTGTTATCATCATTGCTATCATCAAAACACCTTTGAATCACCTATGATTCACCATGAAACTTTGCTTCTACAATCTCCCCCTTTTTTATGATGACAGCTTCTGAAATCAAGAAACACACACACACACTTTTTCCTAGTTGATCACTCACATAAATTCTCCCCCTTTGTTTTTGAATTTGTGCATATATTAAAATTAAATTGATTACTCATTTGAGTTCTTGATTTTAATCTCATTTCTCTCCCCCTTTGGCATCAACAAAAAGCCAAAGTGCGTATCAAACTTAAAGTATACAAATATAACTTAAACATCCATACAATATTCATGGAAAAATATCAACCAAATCATGAAGCAAGAAGCAAGAACCATGAAGCAACAATCATGAATAGATTAATTATAAAATCCACATAGTCAAATAACATACTTAATATTTGTTCAAACATACCATGCAAATAAGGAAATAGTAAATTGTTCAATTATCATAATAATATAGCCAAATTACACAAGAATAGAAAACAATCAAACAAGATATCATAACCATTCATCACACTAGAAATATAATACTTCATAGAATGTCATATAATCCATAAAGTCATTCATAATAACCAAATAAAAGTACATACCACTAATCATATATCATCAAAATAATTGAGTTTAAAACTCATAACCATAAACAACCAAGAGCAAGTAAATATAATCATCATGTTCAGTTATACTAATCAAATAATTAAAGAAATACTAAGTATTCAAATGTCATAAAAACATACCGAAATACAAGGATTAGAAACAAAATATAATCATTAAACAAGAAAAGAGAAGCTTATAGAAATCAAACACGATAATAAATTATCCTCACATTATAATAGAAGCATATGTGCATAAATAACAAATAAGTCATAAGTCATCAAAACATAAATCATTTGTCTAAGTTACTTGCATCTAGAAATCCTAATTCTCTTCTAATGGTGTAGAAAGAGTCTTTGATTAGTGGTTTTGTGAAGATGTCTGCAAGTGTCAGTATGACAGAAATTGTCTGCGCGGAAGATGACGTAAATCTCCGCGTGTCAACAGGCTTGTTGGCCGCGATTGACAAAGGGTGCAGAAGACGACGTTAGTCTCTGCGTGCTATCATGCTTTGAGTCTTAGAGATAGCAAAATAAAGTTTAAACGGATAACCACTCGGGTATCTCTGCATGTCACGTGACTCCAGTGTCAGTATGACAGAAATTGTCTGCGCGGAATATGACGTAAATCTCCGCATGTCAACAGGCTTGTTGGCCGCGATTGACAAAGGGTGCAGAAGACGACGTTAGTCTCTGCGTGCTATCATGCTTTGAGTCTTAGAGATAGCAAAAGAAAGTTTAAAAGGATAACCACTCGGGTATCTCCACATGTCACTTGACTCCAGTGTCAGTATGACAAAAATTGTCTGTGCGGAAGATGACGTAAATCTCCGCGTGTCAACGGGCTTGTTGGCCGCGATCGACAAAGGGTGCAGAAGACGACGTTAGTCTCTGCGTGCTATCATGCTTTGAGTCTTAGAGATAGCAAAAGAAAGTTTAAACGGATAACCATTGGGGGTCTCCGCATGTCACGTGACTCCAGTGTCAGTATGACAGAAATTGTGGGGCGGCCGACAAAAGCGAGGCTCTTGCTCCTACGTATCCTCAATGAGGAACTCAGACCTACGTAGTTCTGGATAACTTGTGAGACTAAAAATAGTCTCGTTGTTTTCTTCACTAAAATGTGAACATGCTTTAGTAAAGAGAGAAAACTTCCAACTAATCAGAGCAACATATGCTTTTCGGATGAAAAACAATGTGTCTACCGGGGAAGGGAAGTATACTGATGAAATATTCTTATAACCATAAGTGAGATTTTGGATGTTAGCATTTCGCTTCTAAATGAGCATTTAGAGGAAATACTGGGTTCAACAAAAATAGAAGAAAATCACTCAAAGTGTATCAATCTCACACGGGTAAGTGTTTCATCCTAATTCCGAACCATAGATATGCCATGACTTGATTTTGCAACTATTTCCTATCAAATCAAAGATTACATGCGTGATCATGGATCAATAGGACTTTTTCTTGGGAATGGTGTTTATTTGGTGGGAACTTTGGCTTTGAGTGTTTTTGACTTTTTCCTTTTCTGTTTTTGTTTAGTGTGAGGTGAACAAGTCACCGACACACAAGATTTAGGTTGGCAATCAAAGGGAGAGGACCGCTTTAGGTTGTGGTTTCCTTTCTTTTACTTGGTGACAATTCTGTATTGTTCAGATATTGTCTGATCCAAAGACTTTTCTGCATATTTCTTCTGTTTTTATTCCGATCCTTGATTGAGAATTTTCTTTCTTCCTTTTTTTTTTCTTTCTCTCGCTCTTTGATTGGGAATTTTCTCTTTTTGCTACCCCTTTTTTGTTTTCTTCCGAGGGCAAGGATTGACATTCTCACCCTGGGTCAAGAATTATGGTAAAATGGGATTTTGGCTCAAGGCTTGTAGCACGGCTGGACTTGATATATGTCAGGGTTTGGTTTGGTCCCAGGATAAAAGGGGATGTCCCACAATATTTCCATGACAAAAATGCAATAATGATGATTTGGAAATTTTATGCAAAACTAATCATGCATGCACCTACGTGGACACTCAACTGTCAAAATTTTTTTGGTCATGTGATGCTCATAATTCATTTTCCCAATTTTAGTCAACCCAGTGTTTCCAAAATATGTTCTTTTATCAATTTGTGCATTCATCCGAGTCTATCTTGGGTGTTCGGAAAAACTTTCACAGCATTTACCCTTCAAATGTGTACACACATTTTTTTCAAAAACTAGCTATGATCAGCGAATTTTTTCCTTCAAATAAAAGTTGGAAATTATCTCTCTTCACGAGCATGTTGTTTTTTAGCTAGACAACTCTTTATTCTTATTATTTTCTTTTTTCTTCCTTCTTTTTCTTTCCTTACTTGCTCTCTTTTCCTTTTCCTTTTTTTTTCTTTTTTAAGTTATTTATCATTTGTTCATTTCCTCTCTCTTCTTTCTCTTTTTTTTTTCTTTTTTTCTTTTTCCATGAGGTATTTTGCTACCTAAACATATGTATATTTTTGTGAGGTATTTTGCTACCTAAACATATGTATATTTTTGTGAGGTATTTTGCTATATACATGCGTGTCCAAGGTATCTTGCTACCTAAACATACATATATATGTTTTGTGAAATATTTTTGCTATATACATGCATATCCAAGTATCTTGCTACCTAAACATACATACATACATATATATATATATATATATATATATATATATATATATATATATATATATGTATATATATTGTGAGATATCTTTTTGCTACATACATGTATATCTAAGGTATCTTGCTACCTAAACACACATGCATATATTTTGTGAGGTATGACTACCTTCCTTGCTTGCGCTTGTTTTATTTAAATTCCTAGGATCATGAGCAACTAGGTGTGCCCTACTATGACTTGCGAAACAAAAGGTGATCAAATAACAAGCAGAAATTTAAAAGTTACTAGGTTGCCTCCTAGTAGCACTTCTTTAACGTCTTGAGCTGGACGCTTTATGAATTGTCGGTCACGGACCTAGTACTTTGCTTACCTTTGGCTTTGGACTTGGTTGCCTATTGGTCGGCCATGTGCCGTAGGCAATGCTCTAACCTTTTTGTGGATGAGCTGAGGTGAACTCTAGAGGTGGTGGCGGTGGGTCTGTTGCCCGCTGCCGGCCCTCCCCAGGCTGTTGTGGTGCTTCACCCTGCGCCTGCCTGGGGGCGCAGTACTTCTTGATGAAAGCCCGGTTAATAGGGGGCCTAATGAACTTGCTGGGGGCGACGAGCACTCCGTAGAACTGACAAAGACCCGTAATTAGAGCTGGCAACTCCAAGACACTGTTGGCCTTCTTCAGGTCCACTGGGTGTCTTGCGGGCACGATCCCTGCAAACAATAGATGACATCAGAAATCAGTTGGGGGAGGTGCGTACTTACTGATGTGCCATCATTTTCTTCTATTTTCTAAACCCTTTTTGCACCATTTTAATTACTGATTGGTCTTAATTGTCAATTAATTAGGCAGTTTTATTATTTGGGTCCATTTAGCTAATTTGATGTTTTTAATCTAATTTCAGGAATTAATGAAACATTGGGCTTAATCCGGATTTTGGTTGTGGACTTGAAGAGGGCAATTAAAGCAGCGCTTACCTTAGTTAATTTCTAATTAGGAAATTTCGCAATTTTATTTTATGTTGTTCAGTGTTTATTTCGTTTTGGGCCAGAGTATTGTAATAGGGCCCAGCGACTTTGAGTGACTCTTTTTAAATAGCAGCCTTGGGATTCGTGTAAGGCATTCTGTGATGCTATTTTCATTATTCAGAGCTTTGGTTTTAGGTTTTCACGTTTTTCTGTTCCCTTGTTACAGTTTTCGTTCTTAATGCAAATTTCTGTTTTCTGCTTCTAATTACGAGTTCATTCTTGCTTCTTCTTCTACTTTCATTTACGTTTCTGTCTCATTTACATTTTTGTTTATTTACGTTTCTGTTCATTTACGTTTTTGCTTCATGTCTCATTTGCGTTTTCTGTTTGAATCCATGGAAGGCTAGATTTTCTGGTGTTGTTTCCTTTTGAGGACGAAGCCTAACTCTCTTTGAGGTTTCACTTGTAATGTGGTTTCCTGGCAGTTTTCCCTTCACCAGTTATCCCAAATTCGTGAATATTAATCAGTGCACGCTTCATGTTCGATTAATTGCCTCTGAGCCTAACTTGCGTTCATGCTTAATGGACGAAGGGCTAACTGGTGTATGTGATGCCTAATCACGTATTGACAACCCTAAGTTGATTTTCGCTTAGTAAATTGAAATAGGGTTGGATTAAGTGGTTGACTGTTAGGGACGAATTCTCCATAACCCAGGATAAGAGAATGGCTTCTGACTCAGAGGAAATAACCTGTTTTTAACATTAGTAGTTTCGTATTCCAGTTTACTTCTTCTGCTCTTTAATCACAAAACAAACAAACCCCCCCAATCGTCATTGTTACTGCAAGTATATTATGAACATTTGGTTTGTCACTGCTCGTTGGGAAACGACCTAGGATCACTTCCTAGTTACTGCATTTTCATGTTTATTTGATTTGGGTACGACCTCGATCACTTACCTATGTCACGATGACATGAACTTGCTGGGGGGACGGGCGCCTTGTAGGACTGACAGAGGCCCGTAACCAGAGCTGGAAACCCCAGGGCCCTGTTGGGCTCCTTCGGGTCCACTGGGTGTCTTGTGGGCGCTACCCCTGCAAATAATAGATGACATCAGAAATCATTTGAACCAAATGCATTCTTACCTATGTTGGGACGACACAGACCAACTGATACTTCCGCAAGGGGAGATCGGCACTGCGGTCGCTGGGCAGAATGTTGCTAAGTAGCAACGTCGTCTATATCTGTGTAAGAGTGGTCATGTTGGTGCACATGATCCGCACTCGCCTCTTTGCAGTGGCACGGGTGAAATCTTGCCCCGGTATGCATAGTAGCTGCGTGATAGCCTCCCTCTATGGTTGTGCTCGCAGAGTTGGTCGCCCTTCAATATCAGGGGGTGGCCCAGGAACTAATAAAAGGGAACTACTGGCCCCTTAACCGGGAGTGCAAGTCTCGGTTAAGGGCAGAGGACCTTAAATTCTCTTAAGGCGTGAATATGGAGCACACTGAAAATGAGGACGCGTAGCCTTCTAAAGGCGAGGGCGTGCAGTCCTCTGAAGGTGAGGGCGTGCAGTCCTCTGATGGCGAGGACGTGCAGCCCTCTGAAAGCGAGGGCTTGTAGCCCTCTAAAGGTGAGGGTACTAGTACCCAAGGGTCCACCCTTATGAGAAAGCAAGAGATTGACTCATTGAGAGAGTCAGTCATTCCAAATTCAAAAGATTGGACATTAGATGGAGGAAATCTATGTAGTTAACATGATTTTTAGGGATGCAGATGCATGCAACCTTTGTCGTGAAATTTGGTAAATGCGGACCTCATATGAAACAATGCAATGCAATGGAAAGTTGTACATGTAGAAGCAAGGCTTCATGGTGAATGCGATTCAAAGGTGTTTTGATGATAACAATGATGACAACAAAAGATGATGACAAAGGTGATGAACAAAAAGCTCAAAGATCAAAGAACAACTCAAGTGAATCAAAGAACATCTCATGTGAATCAAGAACAAGTCAAGAGTTCAAGAATCAAGAAGAATTCAAGACTCAAGAAGAAAGCCTAGAATCAAGAATCAAGATTCAAGATTCAAGATCTCAAGAATCAAGATCAAGATTCAAGACTCATGATTCAAGAATGAAGAAACGACTCAATGAAGATAAGTATTAAAAAGTTTTTTCAAAACTTTGAATAGCACATGGTTTTTTGGCAAAACCTTTACCAAAGAGTTTTTACTCTCTGGTAATCGATTACCATATTGTTGTAATCGATTACCAGTAGCAAAATGAGTTTGAAAAACTTTTCAAACTGAGTTTACAACGTTCCAATTATTTTCAAAAGGTTGTAATCGATTACAATGTTTTGGTAATCGATTACTAGTGCCCTTGAACGTTGAAATTCAAATTTAAATGTGAAGAGTCACATCCTTTCACTCAAAAGCTTTGTGTAATCGATTACACTTATTTGGTAATCGATTACCAGTGACTGTTTCTGAAAAAATCAAAAGATGTAACTCTTCAAAAAGGTGTTGAGTTTTTCAAATGGGTTTTAAGTTTTTCTAAAAATTATAACTCTTCTGAATGGTCTTCTTGACCAGATATGGAGAGTCTATAAAAGCAAGGCTTTGTTTTACATTTCAACAATCTTGAACACTTATTTTATACAATCCTTTACAAGCCTTGAATCTCTTTGAACTTCTTCTTCTTCTTTGTACCAAAAGCTTTCTGAAGTTTTCTGGTTTTCCAAACCTTGAAAACTTGTGCTATTCATCCTTTTCATTCTCTTCTCCCTTTGCCAAAAAGAATTCGCCAAGGACTAACCGCCTGAATTCTTTTTGTGTCTCTCTTCTCCCTTTTCCAAAAGAACAAAGGACTAACCGCCTGAATTCTTTTGTGTCTCCCTTCTCCCTTGTCAAAGAATTCAAAACGACACAGTTTGAGAATTCTTTTGATTCTTCCCTTTCCCTAATACAAAAGTGTTCAAAGCACTAACCGCCTGAGAATTCTTTTGTATCCCCATTCACAAAGTATCAAAGGTTTAACAGCCTGAGATCTTTGTCTCAACACATTGGAGGGTACATCCTTTGTGGTACAAGTAGAGGGTACATCTACTTGGGTTTGATTGAGAACAAGAGAGGGTACATCTCTTGTGGATCAGTTCTAGTGGAGGGTACATCCACTAGGTTCAAAGAGAACAAGGGAGGGTACATCCCTTGTGGATCTTTGCTTGTAAAAGGATTTTTACAAGGTTGAAAGAAATCTCAAGGACCGCAGGTCGCTTGGGGACTGGATGTAGGCATGGGTTGTTGCCGAACCAGTATAAAAACTCTTGTGTGTTTGTTTCCTTCTTCCCTACTCTTTTACTTTCTGCTGTGCATTTAATTTCCGCTTTTATTTTCTGTTAAGTTTTCTCTTCTACTCCTCATTCTCTTAACAATTTAGTAAAAGCCTTAAAAGAGTTATTTTTAATTAGTAAAGGTTTAGGAATAATTAATTCAACCCCCCCTTCTTAATTATTCTGAGGCCACTCGATCCAACAGTACAATGTTCATGACATTCTTTCCCTATTTTGTGATTTTGATTTTGATTTAATAATATTTTTTTTGGAAAACACAGATTGACTGTCCTTTTGAAAGAGGTGATAATTCATGCAACCTTATCCTATCTTTTGCAAATCTCTCTGGGAACTCCCTCAGAGTGTGTGTTTTGTTTCATTTAGTCACTTGACCATTTTGGAGTGACGACAATGGAGTCGTTTGATGTTTAATCAATCCATTGAAATCCTAGGGTTTGCCCCCCCTTTTTTTGTTTAAAAACATCAACGGGTGAGAACTTTTGATCTGCTCCTATGTTCACTTGAGGCTCATGCATGATGCCCCTTATTGCCCCAGTGTAAGGCTTTGAGGTACCAATTTGTTATCTTTTGTCATGAACTTGTAGCTGGGAATCTATTGGGTGAGAACTTCTAATCTGCCCCTAGGTTTACTTGAGGCTCATGCACAGTGCCCCTCATTGCCCCAGTGTAAGGCTTTGAGGTACCAATCGTTGTCTTTCGTCATGACCTTGTAGCAAGGAACCTATTGGGTGAGAACTTCTAATCTACCCCTAGGTTCGCTTGAGGTTTATGCATGGTGCCTTTCATTGCCCCAGTGTAGGGCTATGAGGTAACCATCATTGTCTTGTTTTCACAACCTCGTAGTGAGGAAGAATGAAAGAAGCAGTTGATTCTTGCAAAAAGAATTTCCCAAGGACGAGAAATAGTTGAAGGATTTTTAGTTGATGGATTAAGTCAAATGACTCCTATGTAGAAGCAAGATGTTTTGATGTTTTGATGATGCCAAAGGATCAAGTGCTTCTAAGTTTTATTCAAGACAAGAATCCAAGAATCCAAGAAAATCAAGATATAGGATCAAGTTGATCTCTAGAATCTTAGGAAGAAGTTTCCAAATTGAAAAAACAAAAGGTTTGGCCAAAGAATTCTATCTAAATCATTTTAAATTGAGATTTACTCTCGGGTAATCGATTACCAGCAGCTGAAAATGTTTATCACAGTCACTAGAAATTTGAATTCAAAATAATGTGTAATTGATTACACATGGATGGTAATTGATTACCAGCAATTATTGAATGTTTTAATTCAAATTTTAAAGCCTGTAATTGATTACACAAGTCTTGTAATCGATTACCAGAGGGGATTTTTAGAAAATAATTTCCAAGAGTCACATCTATTCAAATGGTTTATGAATTTCCATCAAAGGTGACTTGGAAACACGAATTTAAAGAGAGTTTTCATTTCCCAAAAAGTTTTATCCTCTCAAAAGATTAAGATTTTTTCTGAACTGAAATGTCTTATCCTCTCAAAAAGATTCCTTGGTCAACCACTTGCATATTCAATAAGGAATTTTGATTGATCTTCATTGTACAATCTATCTCTTTTAAGAGAGATTTCTTCTTCTCTTCTTCTTATTTCTGAAAAGGGATTAAGAGACCATGGGTCTCTTGTTGTAGAGGATTCCTGAACACAAGGGAAGGGTTGTCCCTGTGTGGTTCAGACTTTGTAAAAGGAGTTTTACAAAGAGAGTGGAAAATCTCAAGTGGGCTGCTTGAGGACTGGACGTAGGCACGGGAAGTGGCCGAACCAGTATAAATCAAGTTTGCATTCCTCTCTTCCCTTAAACTTCTTTTATTTATTGCTATATATCTTTTGCTTTGAAGAAGTTTATTTTGAATTGTCTTTTGAGTAATTCATGTTAAGGGTGCATTGTTAATCCAAAAAAACAAAAGAAGAGTGAAAGTTTAATTGGGAAATAGTATTTGTATCTTAATTCAACCCCCCTTTCTTAAGATAACTGAGGTCATTTGTCCCACATCCTATTCTTGATAACTCACTTCTCTCTAAAAGACAAACTTTCCGGAGTGATAAAATGAGGTCACATGAACGTTCTGGAAACACAGTCAATCAAATGCCTTTCCTCTAGATGATTCAACTTTCCCATTTCTGCCATAACATGAGGGATTTTACTTGTTGTGGAATGCAAGAGGTGTAGCTGGGGGTGATACTGAGGGCCCTCCAAAGTGTTTTGCAGGGGTATACCACCAACTGCTTGCCCTTCAGTGGCATACCCGAGGCAAGGCCCGAAGTCGGCTAGATTGTGGTGGGGAATTTCATGTGTCTCCCTCATGGGTTGAGAGACATGTATATGATGAGGTTGTCGGCTCTCAATGAGCATGGGAGTGGAGTTATTGACATCCTCATTGGGAGTGTACGCCACATTGGGTGGTGTATAGTTGGGAGGCAAGCCATGTGGCGGGAAGGCATGCTCGTTTTGAATTTGCACATCATGGGGCCATCCGTACTTCCCAAATCTTTGCCTACCATATCTGAGGTTGGATGATTCATTGGTTGAGATCAGATGGGGGCATCGGGTTCACCTTAACAACAACACTGGTAGCGGCAACTGTAACCGCATTGGCTTCCATTATCTTCTTCATGCTCATCATGGCCTCCATCATTGTGGCCATTTGCTCTTTCATGGCCTCCATGTCAGCCTTCACCTTCTCTTGCACCTCCTCGGCTTTACCCATTACTCTAGCTCTAGCACAGGTTCGGTAAGGGCGCCGTACAACGTGTTCTTTTCTTTTTTATAACAATGATTAAGTTCTTCTCTTCTTTTTTTTTCAAGGAAAGAATGCAATGAGCAATGCAACCAATGAACAACATGGATGCATGCGAATGATGCACAGTTGAAGTATTGCGAATTTTTACGCAGGATATGGGGTTGAATCAATTTAGATTTTCAACATGGTCCATGACATCTTCGTCAAGGTGAAACTGGAAGTAACAGGGACATCGACAGTCCTAAATGTGTTTGGCAGTAGACGAAGCAGCGATGTAACACGATCCATCTTTTGCCCCAATTTTTGCAAGATGGTTACTTCCATACTTCAACTTGACTCGATGAACCTTTTCGTAAAAGCACGAGCTTGGTTCAACCCCATAACCAAGGGAATGACAATTTTGATCGCCAATACTTCAACAACATTTCATAGGGATAAAAGACTCGGGAATATGCATGCTATGCATGGAAAATGTAATTATGAGATTGAGATGCCCGAAGAAACATCATTTCTTAGTTAACCATGCATTAGGTACCATGTTCAATCATTTTGTTCTTAAGTGAAATGGGTTTATGATCCCAACATGGTTGGCTCATGGTACCGAACATATGCAACTAAGAATGCAGCGTGAATTTTCATGCTTCCCTTTTTTTTGTTTTTGTTTTGCAGAGGAAAATGCAAGGATCATGCATGAAAACAAAAGGTATGCAGTTTGTAGAACAAAAAGTATGTTGAATGCATATGCATGATGATGCAATGACTCATGCAAAATGTGATGCTGGAATATGATAACGGACAAATGCAGGAACGATATGTTCACTATGATGCCTTGAAGAGATGCTTAGGCGATGCATGATATGAATGCATTTACGGACACGAAAGCCCGGAAAATTATATCTTCCTACTTGCACACTTGGGGGTGCAGTGCCCCATGTGTGTAGTTAAGAAGATGATATGGATCTTCCGGCATCCCATGCCAAAAAGACGAGACCAACATACAACGCGTGTGTGATGACATGATGCAGACGCGCAAAAACATAACACGGGGATGCACACAGTATGGCAATATCCACAAATAATCATACAGCAAAGGCATACATGACATTTAGGACTACATGCATGGAAATGTTTAAAATGGCACGCAACGTGTTTGCTCCGTGCCCCTATTTGGGGACCTATAGGATAATATTTAGGGGTCTCTAATAACTACTCCCAATGATCCATATCTCACATGGCTGTTTTCTAGAGGTATCATCACTCAAGATAATAATATTGCGGTGGTATGGAATACCAGCGACAACACATTATAAAGAAAGAAAGCTCTAGACGAGGTTTCACTATTATCAAGCAAGTTGGAGACCTAGCATGACCTAGATTCACCTCTACTCCTTAGATTTCCATAGACCTGAGTATAGGGCCCCTTTTTACTCAAACCCGTGGGTGCTTAGAATGCAGTGTAAAAATGTGGAAAAGACAACATTTATTATTTTTACACAGTTCAAGAAAAAGCGCACACACAAAATTTCATAATTCCACACTTTCCTAAAATAGACCTAACTCACAAAAACAGTCCCCAGTGGAGTCGCCAACTGTCGCAACCTACCCTTTTGCGGGTGAGCGAGGCGAGGCTCACAGGTGCGTCTTCCAAAGGAGGAAAATGCGCGGAGTCGCCACCAACGTTTATTTGTGGAAAACATTGGAAAAACTGAAGGAAATCGGTCATGAAGAATATTCCAGATTCGGGAGTTGTATTTACGTTTGAGGAAGGTATTAGCACCTCTCACGTTTGTCCCAAAGGACAACAGCCTTAAATTAGAATTGTGTGAAATTGTGTACCTAAACTTTTATTTCTTTTTTATTTTCGAGGTCGACAAAAGCGGGGCTTTTGCTCCTACGTACCATCCATCGAAGAGGAAATCAGACCTACGTAGTTCTTTCTAAAGGGCGAATCAAGCGATTCTTTTACTTGGACGGTGGTCCTTTTAAGGCGTTGGACCTTAAAATGATCCATTTTACTTGATGAGAAAAACTAAGGTATCGAACCTTAAAATCCTTTTTAGTGATTTTTTGCGGACGAGCTTGACTTTGCTAGTTGATTTTAGCCTTAGTTTCACTTTAGTTATTAGTCAATTCAATTAAGAAAGAGAAATCCCAAAGAGAAACGTCCGATTGATTTTTTTGGTTTATTTTACTAAAAGATATTTTTTGATTATGATATTATTATTTTACCTCTTTTTGGTTTCCAACGTGGTTACGGTATGACCGAACGGTCAGATTTCATTTTAACAGAAATTAACGGATATTACAAATCAATTGATCGGTGAAAATTTATTTTATTTTTTGATTAGGTGAGAGAATGACTTAAGTAAATGACTAAAGCATGTCAAAAACGGAAGAAATGAAAACTGAAAGTAAACGAAATTAAACCGAAAGTACACAAAACAAGAAATGAATTGAAAGTCTCGGATTCGAAAACTTACCCGTTGAAGAACGAAGAACGAACGAAGAACGGATGAAGAACGGTGAAGAACGACGAAGAACGATGAAGAATTTCCACAGAATCGCTTACGGAGGCGTTACGGAAACTTCGACTCGATTTTTCTTCACGAAAACGTGTTTTCTGCCCAAAATAGATGAAATGCATAGCCAAGGGGTCTTGAAAATTTTGAAACAGCTCCCCCCTCCCCTATTTATAGGAAAAAAGGGAGGTGCTTGCCGCCCAGAGACTTAATGAAGAAGATTGCTAAGCGCACCCGAATTTCTAAGTTCACCCCCATTTTCGTATTTTACGGAAAAGTTACGAAAGCCTTACGAAAGTGTTTCGGATTTGATTTTCATCTTTTTTCTCTTCCCTTTCACCAATGTTAAGTGGAATATGCTTACCCAAGATTTTCGGAAATTTTACGGAAGCATTACGGAAGCCCCGGAAACCATTTTTCAAAAACGTGGAGGAGCTTGCCGCCCAGTTGCTTCCTCCTTAAGCAACCCAACTTCCAAATTGGCCTAGACTCGATTTGCTATTTACACCCCTATTTTCTTTCCGTAATGTCACAAAACTTTACGGATTACGCAACCATCCCCTTTCTTTTGATTTCCGGCATGTCACGGAACTCCACGAATTGTGCAACGATGCTTTCTTTTGATTTCCGGCATGTCACGGAACTCCACGAATTGTGCAATGATGCTTTCTTTTGATTTCCGACATGTCACGGAACTTCACGAATTGCCTAACGATGGGTGCCAAGTACCTCGAAGTGGTCAAACGAAAGTTGCATGCCACCAAACAATGGTCCTCGGACGAAATTAGGGTATGACACATAGAGATGGCTTAGATGTTACCTCTTTTGAGATTTTACTGATATTGTTGTCGTCGTATGTAACATGTCCACTTTTGGGGGAAATGATTGCAAACTTGGATACATCTCCCTTCATATGCTTGGAACATCCACTGTCTATGTACCATTTCTTCCTTACAGAATCTTCTTTGTTATTCTCATCAGATTTTGTCATGAGACACAAGTTGACTTGGCCTTCATCATGATCTTGGAATAACTTGTTCCTGAAAATACTTTTGAAAGACAAAGAATCTAAAGAGGCCATTTATCTTGAAGTTGTTAGACTTTCTACCAGAAACCTGCTCTGATACCACTTGTTGTATCGAGTGGCCTCAGAATAATTAAGAAGGAGGGGTTGAATTAATTATTCCTAAACCTTTACTAATTAAAAATTACTCTTCTAAGGCTTTTACTAAGTTGTTAAGAGAATGAGGAGTAGAAGAGAAACTTAACAGAAAGTAAAAGCGGAAATTAAATGCACAGTGGAAATTAAAAGAGTAGGGAAGAAGGAGACAAACACACAAGAGTTTTTATACTGGTTCGACAACAACCCGTGCCTACATCCAGTCCCCAAGTAACATGCGGTCCTTGAGATTTCTTTCAACCTTGTAAAAATCCTTTTACAAGCAAAAATCCACAAGGGATGTACCCTCCCTTGTTCTCTTTGAACCTAGTGGATGTACCCTCCACTAGAACTGATCCACAAGAGATGTACCCTCTCTTGTTCTTAGTCAAACCCAAGTAGATGTACCCTCTACTTGTACCACAAATGATGTACCCTCCAATGTGTTAAGACAAAGATCTCAGGCGGTTAAACCTTTGATACTTTGTGAATGGGGATACAAAAGAATTCTCAGGCGGTTAGTCCTTTGAACACTTTCGTATAAGGGAAAGGGAAGAATCAAAAGAATTCTCAGACTGTGTCGTTTTGAATTCTTTGACAAGGGAGAAGGGAGACACAAAAGAATTCAGGCGGTTAGTCCTTCGTTCTTTTGGAAAAGGGAGAAGAGAGACACAAAAAGAATTCAGGCGGTTTGTCCTTAGCGAATTCTTTTTGTCAAAGGGAAAAGAGATGAAAAGAATGAATAGCACAAGTTTTCAAGGTTCAGAAAACCAGAAAACTTTGGAAAGCTTTCGGCACAAAGAAGAAGAAGAAGTTCAAAGAGATTTAAGGCTTGTAAAGGATTGTATAAGATTGATTGGAAAAGTGTTCAAGATGCTTGAAATGGAAAACAAAGCCTTGCTTTTATAGACTCTTCATGTCTGGTCAAGACAACCATTAGAAGAGTTATGACTTTTAGAAAAAACTTAAAAACCAATTTGAAAATGTAACATCCTGGAAATTCTACCCGGAGTTTACGGAAACGATGTATTTTGTATGATTATATATATAAGTATTATTCAGTGTATATGCGTATATGTTCTTGGTAGAAATAGGAGTAGTGAGGGCAAGATACGCGGGTTAGGCTAATTAAGGAAGAGAAATCCATAACTGGGAGGTTATGGGTTAATTCTAAATTAATTAGTCTAAAAATCATCGTTTTGCGTGTGACTTAGAATTTAACGAAACCAACCTCTGAACCACGCTCGGGGTTTTATTCTGAGCGTTTTGATATATATATTGCTTACTTTCGAAAACTGGCCCCGACGGACGCAGAGAAACGCGAGAAACTGGAACCAGAGAAACGGCACGCAAACCGAGGCAGGATTTCTAGCGTCTCAAAGGTCAGATTTTCCTCACTTTTGTGACTGAGTATGGGTCACAGTCAAAAAGAGAAAGTGGGCCCTTCTTGCTCCAATCAAATAGGGACATGTGGCAGAGCTTGAATAAAATAATAGAAAAAGAGGAAAACCTTTTATTTAAGACCAAAAAGCTTTTCTCTCTCCTCACTCAGCAAAACAGAAATTTCAGACAGCCCTCTCTCTCCCTCACGTTGCCATTCTCTTTTTCTTCATTCTCCATTGAAGCTCCACACAAAGCTTCAACCTTTGGTGCTCATTTCTGCCCCAAATCGTGAAAGGAGAGCATTTTTGGGGTCGTGAAGTGCGTGGCTACGAGTGGGACTTCGAAAATTCAGGTTTGGGTGGACTTCTTTCTCTCTTAAATTTCGTGGGTATGGGGTTTTGGGAGATATGATGGGTGGTTTTGTTAGTTTTCTGCTGTGTAATGATTATTTGTGAAGGAACTTGTTGAAAGCTTGCTGAAATTGCCATGTTTGGATGAGTTAGACATACCCATTCTGTTTTAGGGTTTTGTGATGATGTTTATATGCTGAAATTGCCTATGGAAACTGTTAGAGATGAAGGGTAGAGTTAACCTAGGGTTAGAAAGTGAGAATGTGGTGTTGTGAGTGGAAAAAGAGTGAGGCTTTGAGAGTTGGAAGGCTAAGTCTGAATTCTGTGGTAAATGGAGGTTAAAATGAGTTAATCCTAGCTTGAAATGTCATTTAGAACATGTGAGAAAGGTTAGGCTGTGCTAGAGGGAAAAACAAATGACCAAAGTGAACCAAGAGCCATTTCTAGGGCAAAATTGGGTGTTGAAGAGTCAAATTTTGATTTGGTGGAATTTTAGGTGTAAATCCAGTTTGGGCAAGTTTAGATTGACGTTATGGACTGGTGTGAGGTGAGAGTTTGCCTCAAATTTACCTCATTCTAAATTTCACCTTTCAAACCTAGAAAAGCCATTGAATGGAGGGGTGTTGGACACCTAGATTCTGTGTTGCTGTGCCTTAAAGCTTGAATTTGGTTTAGACATGATTGATACATGATTTGGGACTTGTAGGAATTGATTTGGACGAGAGGAAGTGTGATTTTCGAAATCTGCACTTATGCAGAATTTTTGCTGTGAAATTGTGCAGCAGAATTTTGCACAAGTGCAGAAAAATGCTTGTGTGTGGTTGGCTGTGGAAAGTCTAGTGCAGAATGAGTTCTGGATGTTTGCTAGTAGATTCCAACGGTCAAAATGTAGGCTTATGCACTATAGACTTCCAGTAAAATTTTGGAGTCGATCCAACGGTTAACGAATTGGATCGAAGGAATTGTTACTGTGGTCTTTACGTGAGAAAAGCTGTGATTTTGGTTGATGTGTTGAGCAGAGTTTTCTGCCTTTGCTCTGTTTTGCTTGGCTGTGATAGCTTGTGCTGTTTGAATGTTGTTTTGCTTGGATGTTGTGGAAGCTTGAGAGGATTGATGGGGACCCGGTGTTGAGAGAAACGAGGATATGGGCTACGTGGGAGTACGTGAGCTCAGTTGGAGGTGGGCAACAGGGGATGGTGGGTTTATGCGCGCATTGTGGATGTGGAAAACTTGTTGTGCACCATCGCCCGACCGCCACCTAGTACCACATGTGATGGGTACCCCATAATCCTACAAGCTTGCGATGAGGAAGTGTTGAAGGGTGAAACTTCCTGCTTTTATTGTTGACCACATAGTGGTACCTGGAGATATGTCGCGGGGGTCAGGAGACCTTGGGGACGTCAGGTGGGGTGCTATTGCCCAAAACCAAGCTTGACCAATCCCGACCCAACCCGGGCATAGTCGATCAGTGAGAACCTGTGATGTACCTAAGCAGGCGAGCTCCTGGCAGTCAACAGATAAAAGGAAAACAACACCACAAAGCAAGGAGGCTTGTGGTGGCTGGCCAGCTGTGAAACTTGACTGATATGTGAGATATGGTCTCTGGTAATCGATTACCAAGGGTGGGTAATCGATTACAAGGCTTAAAAATGAAGACAGGGGGCTAAGATGGTCTCTGGTAATCGATTACCAGGGGATGTAATCGATTACGAGGCTTGAAAACGAAGTCAGGAAGCTAAGGGAGCCTTTGGTAATCGATTACCAGCCTGTGTAATCGATTACACAGAGGGATGGGTCACTGGTAATCGATTACCAGGTATGTGTAATCGATTACACAGTGCATTTTTGCATATTTCATGTCCTGAGGCTGTGTAATTCAAGTTTAGCCTCTGGTAATCGATTACCAAGGCTGTGTAATCGATTACCAGAGATGGAAAGCCTTAAAATACCCCTTTTACTTGCATGTAGTGGTTATGAGACAAATTGTGTGTAGCGCAGTTAGATTCTTGTGAAAGAGTCTACCCCTTTCTCTTCTTTCTTGTAGATCGTGATGGCGGCGCAACTAATCCGTGATCGAGTAGAGATGGAGTGCCTAGAGGGAGCTTGGGAGACCCTCGAAGGCAACACGAGGTGCCGATTTCGGGGCACCATTCGATTCACGGCTACTTCTTTGGTGCATCCAGATGAACCTGCATGGACGCTTCAGCGCACTGTGGAGTGGATACTACCCACGCCTACACAATATCGTCTAGTGGAGCCCGTTCAAGTGATCGAGGTAACGTCATCCGAGGAAGACCCTGAGGAGGACCTGGATGAGCTACCTCCTGAGCCTGCTGTGGATGCCCTTGACTTTCTAGAGGGTGATGAGGATCCACTTCTTGAGGTGGATTCTCCCGAGGAAGTCATGTCGGCATCTGAGGCAGACTCTACGGAGGATAGTGGCCCGAGGGAGATGGCGATCAGCGGAGGCTCTTCATCCTAGTGGATAGCTTTTTGGATTGGTTTTATATATTTTTGAGGGTGGGTGTATCTAGAACTGACTGTTAGGTTTACTCTTTTGTTTTTGTATGGGTAGACCTGATGTATAGGAATTTGATTATTGTATACTTGTGGCTGAAGCCACCACTATGGATACCTTTGCTCTGGATGACACTATATATTTTGTAAAACTCCCATATTTTGGACAGCTTTAAATGATGAATGCATTTATAATCGATCTTGTTATTTGAAAAGAAAGCATTAGCAACTTTATTTGTAAAAGAGTTTATCGACCGTATTTTATTCTTTTATTTTCATGTGACGACCTAAAGTAATGGCTGGTACATTCTTCCTTTTGAAACAGCAAAATAATTTAGAGAATTATGAGCGGTAAGAAAGAAATGACTCCGAATAGAGTAGTGAACTGGCCATTTAGGACTTTATAGTGAGGATTTTCCTTCTAAACCTAGTTATGGTGAAAAGAGAAAGAAATGAAAAGAAAAAGAAGAAAAAAAAATTTACCATGGTTTTTGTTATTTAAATTATTTCTATTAAACCAGTCATTAATTTAGGGACGCCACAATTGGTGGTATCAGAGCAAAAGTTGGATTCTAGTGAACCTGTTATGGTCTTGCTGTGTGAATGCTGTGTATCTCTGAAACTTGGGAGTAGGTTTCGGGGAGTGACGTTAAGTCACACATTGTGTGTATTTCTGCTTTCTTGTCTTGAGCATGGATGTGTGACTGATTCATAGGGTTGTTGTGTGTATAAGTATGTATAAGGAGAAAGGTGTTGTTATAACTGTCATAGCTTGTGTGGTACACTCTCTCATTAGGATTTCTTGGGTGCTAATAGTTTCCCTACAGGATAGGTATGGCAGGACGTGGTAGGGATCAGAACCGTGATGTCCTTGACCGCATCACCGCTGTGCTGGTAACTCTAGTGCAGGAACGTGATGTGGAGCCGGCGGAGTATCGGGGACTCATGGCTTTCCGTAAGAACCACCCGCCAAAGTTCAGTGGAGACTATGATCTGGAAGGTGCTAGGTTGTGGTTAGCTGAGACGGAAAAGATTTTCGAGGCAATGGGTTGCCTTGAGGAGCATAAGGTTCTTTATGCGACATTTATGCTCCAAGGGGAGGCTGAGAATTGGTGGAAGTTCGTGAAGCCTTCATTTGTTGCACCTGGGGGCGTGATTCCTTGGAATGCCTTCAAGGACAAATTCCTGGAGAATTACTTTCCACGAGATCTCAGGAAGAGGAAGGCGAGGGAATTTCTGGATTTGAAGCAAGGAAACATGTCTGTTGGGGAGTACACGGCTAAGTTTAATGAGCTTCTGCAGTATTGGCCTCAATACCAAGATGCTCGGAATGAGGAAGATCTGTGTGCTCAGTTTGAGAATGGGCTTCGGTTGGAGATCCAACAGGCGGTTAGTTATATGCAGATTACGAATTTTAATCAGTTGGTGACAAAGTGCAGGATTTTTGAGGACAAGATGAAGGAGAGGCAAGCTAGAGGTGTTGGAGGACCTCAGAGAAACCATCCTTTTAGGGGGAATGGTAACAAGAGGATGAAGTCGTATGCTAGCAACAAGGGGAAGCAACCTATGGCTACCTCCTACATGAGCCAGTCAAGGGGAACTGGGGTACAATGCTTTCGGTGTGGAGGACCGCATCTTAAGAGGAATTGCCCATAGCTCCAGCAGACACAGGAGAACCGTTGTTATGTGTGTGGCAAGGTGGGCCATTATGCTCGAGAATGTAGGGTGACCGGGAGGCCGACAGTGACGGCCAATTCCAACACCGTCAATCGTGGACCCACTAATTCCACAAGGAGCGGTAATGTTAGCAACAACAACATTAGTGGTGGAAGACCAAAAGTACCCTCTCGGGTGTTTGCTATGAGTGGTTCAGAAGCGGCTGCCTCCGACGATTTGATACGGGGTAAGTGTTTGATTGCTGATAAACTACTAGATGTACTTTATGATTCAGGTGCCACGCATTCTTTCATATCTCATGCATGTGTGGAGAGGTTGGGGTTATGTGCGACGGAGTTGCCATATGATATGGTGGTGTCTACTCCGACGAGCGAGCCTGTAACCACCTCTCGGGTGTGTTTGAAGTGTCCCATAATTGTTGAGGGTCGATCTTTTATGGCGGATTTGATTTGCCTACCTTTAGCTCATCTAGATGTGATCTTGGGGATGGATTGGTTATCTACTAACCATATCTTTCTAGACTGTAAGGAGAAGATGCTAATGTTTGGTGGAGATGTAGTTCCAAGTGAATCTTTGAAAGAGGATGCAGCCAACGAAGGAACGGAGGATGTTCGAACTTACATGGTGTTGTTCTCTATGTATGTGGAAGAGGACCCTGAAGTTAGTTGTATACCGGTGGTGTCAGAATTTCCAGAAGTTTTTCCTGACGACATTTGTGAATTGCCACCTGAGAGAGAAGTGGAATTCATTATTGACTTGGTGCCTGGGGCGAATCCAGTGTCGATTGCGCCTTATAGAATGTCTCCGGTGGAACTAGCAGAGGTGAAGGCACAAGTACAGGATCTTTTGAGCAAACAATTTGTTCGTCCAAGCGCATCACCGTGGGGAGCGCCGGTCTTGTTGGTTAGGAAGAAGGATGGAAGTATGAGGATGTGTGTAGACTACCGGCAGTTAAACAAGGTCACTATTAAGAACAAATATCCTCTACCAAGGATAGATGATTTGATTGACCAATTGAGGGGAGCGACGGTATTTTCGAAGATGGATTTGCGATCGGGGTACCATCAAATTCGAGTCAAGAAGGAAGATATCCCAAAGACTGCGTTTCGGACTCGGTATGGGCACTACGAGAATTTAGTCATGCCATTTGGAGTGACTAATGCTCCGGCTATTTTCATGGACTATATGAACCGTATATTCCAT
This sequence comes from Glycine soja, assembly GCF_004193775.1. Lineage (NCBI taxonomy): Eukaryota > Viridiplantae > Streptophyta > Magnoliopsida > Fabales > Fabaceae > Glycine > Glycine soja. The sequence goes on from NC_041013.1 coordinate 27,193,607, forward strand.
GATTACTTGGACCAGTTTGTGGTTGTGTTTATTGATTATATCCTAGTGTATTCAAGGAATAAGGAGGAGCATGAGAAGCACTTGAGGATTGTATTGCATATCCTGAGGGACAGGAAGTTGTTCGCCAAACTGTCAAAATGCGACTTTTGGTTGGAGAAAGTGCAGTTCTTAGGGCACGTGATTTCTAAGGACGGGGTTGCGGTGGATCCGAACAAGGTGGAGTCGGTTATGGAGTGGCAACAACCAACAACTCCAACAGAGGTTCGAAGCTTCTTGGGGTTGGCTGGCTATTATAGAAAATTTATTGAGGGATTTTCTAAATTGGCATTACCCCTAACTAAGTTGACTCGTAAGAATGAGAAGTTTGTCTGGGATGAGAAGTGTGATCAAAGTTTCCAAGAGTTGAAGAGGCGATTGACGACAGCTCCAGTGTTAATTTTGCCCGACCCTAAGAGGACATTTGAAGTGTATTGCGATTCCAGCGGGCAAGGCTTGGGATGTGTGTTGATGCAAGAGGGAAGAGTAGTGGCTTATGCTTCGCGTCAATTACGTCCTCATGAAGTTAACTATCCGACTCATGACTTGGAACTAGCAGCGGTGGTCTTTGCCTTAAAGATTTGGAGGCATTATTTGTACGGTACTCGTTTTGAAGTTTTCAGTGATCACAAAAGTCTCAAATACTTGTTCGATCAGAAGGAACTCAATATGAGACAACGAAGATGGATGGAGTTCCTCAAGGATTATGATTTTGGACTCTCCTACCATCCAGGAAAGGCTAATGTAGTAGCCGATGCGCTAAGCCGGAAATCCTTACATGTTGCGACTATGATGAGTTTGGAGCAGAGATTGATAGAGGAGTTCCGAGATCTGAATCTAGCAATTGAGGTGCGACCCAAGAGCTTATTTGTGGGAGCATTGCAGATCACCAATGAATTCGTAGATCACATACGCAAGGCTCAAGAGGATGATCCGTTTTTGCAAGGCAAGGTGTTAGATGTAATGGGGGATAAGGGTGTGGAGTTTGAGAAGGACACAACCGGGTTAATTAAATTCAAGGGGAGGATATGTGTGCCATCTTTAGATGATTTGAGAGTTAAGATCTTGGAAGAAGCTCATAAAAGTCGTCTTAGTTTCCATCCAGGAATGACTAAGATGTACCAAGATTTGAAGAGAAGTTTTTGGTGGCATGGCATGAAGAAAGATGTAGCCAAATATGTAGCAAGATGTTTGACATGTCAAAAGGCTAAGGTTGAGCACCAGCGACCATCGGGAGAATTGAAGCCATTGGAGATTCCGGAATGGAAATGGGAGAGCATATCTATGGATTTTGTATCTAGTTTACCCAAGACTAGTCGTGGGCATGATGCCGTGTGGGTCATAGTAGATCGACTCACCAAATCTGCTCATTTTATTCCGGTGAATATGAAGTATAGAATGGAGAAGCTAGTGGAGTTGTACATCAAGGAAGTAATAAGGTTGCATGGAATTCCTTCTAGTATTGTATCTGACAGGGATCCGAGGTTCACTTCGCGATTTTGGACGAGTCTACATGAAGCCTTGGGGACAAAGGTGAAGCTTAGTTCAGCTTATCATCCTCAAAACAGATGGTCAGACTGAACGAACCATTCAGACTCTAGAGGATCTACTTCGGGCATGTATTATAGAGCAACAAGGTAGCTGGATGGATTGTTTGCCATTGATTGAGTTTACTTACAACAATAACTACCAAGCCAGTATTGGTATGGCTCCTTTTGAAGCTCTATATGGACGAAAGTGCAAAACTCCTATTTGTTGGTATGATGATGGAGAAGCAGTAATTCTTGGACCTGAAATGCTACAACAGATTAACGAACAAGTGAAATTGATTCGAGAGAAGATAAAAGCATCTCAGGATAGGCAGAAGAGCTATTATGATAGAAGGAGGAAGCCACTAGATTTTCAGGAAGGGGAACATGTGTTTTTGAAGGTTTCTCCCGTAACCGGGGTCGGAAGAGCTCTTAAGGCTAGGAAATTGACACCCAAGTATCTAGGTCCATATCAGATTTTGAAGAAGTTTGGGCCTGTAGCTTATCATATCGCCTTACCTCCGAGTTTATCGAATTTGCATCCTGTGTTCCATGTCTCTCAACTGAGATGGTACAACCCAGATCCATCACATATACTTGCAGTGGACGAGGTACAGGTGAAGGATAACCTCACCTATAGAGCACAACCTCAGAAGATCACTGACCGAAGGATGAAGTCGTTGAGAGGAAAGGAGATCGCGTTGGTGAAGGTGCAGTGGGGAACCGATGAGGGTGATTCTACATGGGAGTTGGAGGATAGGATGAGAGAATTGTACCCAAGCTTGTTCATCGAGTAGTTAATTTCGGGGACGAAATTCCTAAAAGGGTGGGAGTATTGTAACATCCTGGAAATTCTACCTGGAGTTTACGGAAACGATGTATTTTGTATGATTATATATATTAAGTATTATTCAGTGTATATGCGTATATGTTCTTGGTAGAAATAGGAGTAGTGAGGGCAAGATACGCGGGTTAGGCTAATTAAGGAAGAGAAATCCATAACTGGGAGGTTATGGGTTAATTCTAAATTAATTAGTCTAAAAATCATCGTTTTGCATGCGACTTAGAATTTAACGAAACCAACCTCTGAACCACGCTCGGGGTTTTATTCTGAGCGTTTTGATATATATATTGCTTACTTTCGAAAACTGGACCCGACGGACGCAGAGAAACGCGAGAAACTGGAACCAGAGAAACGGCACGCAAACTGAGGCAGGATTTCTAGCGTTTCAAAGGTCAGATTTTCCTCACTTTTGTGACTGAGTATGGGTCACAGTCAAAAAGAGAAAGTGGGCCCTTCTTGCTCCAATCAAATAGGGACATGTGGCAGAGCTTGAATAAAATAATAGAAAAAGAGGAAAACCTTTTATTTAAGACCAAAAAGCTTTTCTCTCTCCTCACTCAGCAAAACAGAAATTTCAGACAGCCCTCTCTCTCCCTCACGTTGCCATTCTCTTCTTCTTCATTCTCCATTGAAGCTCCACACAAAGCTTCAACCTTTGGTGCTCATTTCTGCCCCAAATCGTGAAAGGAGAGCATTTTTGGGGTCGTGAAGTGCGTGGCTACGAGTGGGACTTCGAAAATTCAGGTTTGGGTGGACTTCTTTCTCTCTTAAATTTCGTGGGTATGGGGTTTTGGGAGATATGATGGGTGGTTTTGTTAGTTTTCTGCTGTGTAATGATTATTTGTGAAGGAACTTGTTGAAAGCTTGTTGAAATTGCCATGTTTGGATGAGTTAGACATACCCATTCTGTTTTAGGGTTTTGTGATGATGTTTATATGCTGAAATTGCCTATGGAAACTGTTAGAGATGAAGGGTAGAGTTAACCTAGGGTTAGAAAGTGAGAATGTGGTGTTGTGAGTGGAAAAAGAGTGAGGCTTTGAGAGTTGGAAGGCTAAGTCTGAATTCTGTGGTAAATGGAGGTTAAAATGAGTTAATCCTAGCTTGAAATGTCATTTAGAACATGTGAGAAAGGTTAGGCTGTGCTAGAGGGAAAAACAAATGACCAAAGTGAACCAAGAGCCATTTCTAGGGCAAAATTGGGTGTTGAAGAGTCAAATTTTGATTTGGTGGAATTTTAGGTGTAAATCCAGTTTGGGCAAGTTTAGATTGACGTTATGGACTGGTGTGAGGTGAGAGTTTGCCTCAAATTTACCTCATTCTAAATTTCACCTTTCAAACCTAGAAAAGCCATTGAATGGAGGGGTGTTGGACACCTAGATTCTGTGTTGCTGTGCCTTAAAGCTTGAATTTGGTTTAGACATGATTGATACATGATTTGGGACTTGTAGGAATTGATTTGGACGAGAGGAAGTGTGATTTTCGAAATCTGCACTTATGCAGAATTTTTGCTGTGAAATTGTGCAGCAGAATTTTGCACAAGTGCAGAAAAATGCTTGTGTGTGGTTGGCTGTGGAAAGTCTAGTGCAGAATGAGTTCTGGATGTTTGCTAGTAGATCCCAACGGTCAAAATGTAGGCTTATGCACTATAGACTTCCAGTAAAATTTTGGAGTCGATCCAACGGTTAACGAATTGGATCGAAGGAATTGTTACTGTGGTCTTTACGTGAGAAAAGCTGTGATTTTGGTTGATGTGTTGAGCAGAGTTTTCTGCCTTTGCTCTGTTTTGCTTGGCTGTGATAGCTTGTGCTGTTTGAATGTTGTTTTGCTTGGATGTTGTGGAAGCTTGAGAGGATTGATGGGGACCCGGTGTTGAGAGAAACGAGGATATGGGCTACGTGGGAGTACGTGAGCTCAGTTGGAGGTGGGCAACAGGGGATGGTGGGTTTATGCGCGCATTGTGGATGTGGAAAACTTGTTGTGCACCATCGCCCGACCGCCACCTAGTACCACATGTGATGGGTACCCCATAATCCTACAAGCTTGCGATGAGGAAGTGTTGAAGGGTGAAACTTCCTGCTTTTATTGTTGACCACATAGTGGTACCTGGAGATATGTCGCGGGGGTCAGGAGACCTTGGGGACGTCAGGTGGGGTGCTATTGCCCAAAACCAAGCTTGACCAATCCCGACCCAACCCGGGCATAGTCGATCAGTGAGAACCTGTGATGTACCTAAGCAGGCGAGCTCCTGGCAGTCAACAGATAAAAGGAAAACAAGACCACAAAGCAAGGAGGCTTGTGGTGGCTGGCCAGCTGTGAAACTTGACTGATATGTGAGATATGGTCTCTGGTAATCGATTACCAAGGGTGGGTAATCGATTACAAGGCTTAAAAATGAAGACAGGGGGCTAAGATGGTCTCTGGTAATCGATTACCAGGGGATGTAATCGATTACCAGGCTTGAAAACGAAGTCAGGAAGCTAAGGGAGCCTTTGGTAATCGATTACCAGCCTGTGTAATCGATTACACAGAGGGATGGGTCACTGGTAATCGATTACCAGGTATGTGTAATCGATTACACAGTGCATTTTTGCATATTTCATGTCCTGAGGCTGTGTAATTCAAGTTTAGCCTCTGGTAATCGATTACCAAGGCTGTGTAATCGATTACCAGAGATGGAAAGCCTTAATCTTCTGTTTCAAATTTCAAACGTCTCGATACCTTATGGGCGGCAATCGAATATCTGAGTCAAAAGATATTGCCGTTTGAAATTGCCTAGATCTTCCGTTTTGAATTTCAAGCATCTCAATACATTATGGGAGGCCACCGGACATCCATGTCAAATGATATGGACGTTCGAATTTGCCCAGGGCTTCCGCTTTCAATCTCAAGCGTCTCGATACATTACGGGCGTCAATCGTACATTCGAGTCAAAAGATATGGACGTTTGAATTTGCCCACAGCTTCCATTTTCAATTTCAAGCGTCTCAATATATTATGGACAATAATCAGCCATCTGAGTCAAAAGATATGGACGTTTGAGTGTGCCAGAGGTTCAATTTTCAATCTCAAGCATCTCGATACATTATTGGTGGCAATCGGATATCCGAATCAAGATATGATCGTTTGGATTTGCCTAAATCTTCCGTTTTAAATTTCAGGCGTCTCGATACATTATTGGTGGCAATCGGACATCCGAGTCAAAAGATATGGCCGTTTGAATTTACCTAGAACCTCCGTTTTCAATTTCAAGCATCTCGATATATTATGGGAGGCCATCAGACATTCGAGTCAAAAGATATGGACGTTCGAATTTGCCCAGAGCTTCCGATTTCAATCTCCAGCGTCTCGATACATTACGGGCGACAATTGTACATTCGAGTCAAAAGATATGGACGTTTGAATTTGCCTTGAGCTTCCATTTTCAATTTCAAGCGTCTCGATACATTACGGGCGACAATTGTACATTCGAGTCAAAAGATATGGACGTTTGAATTTGCCTTGAGCTTCCATTTTCAATTTCAAGCGTCTCGATACATTACGGGCGACAATTGTACATTCGAGTCAAAAGATATGGACGTTTGAATTTGCCTTGAGCTTCCATTTTCAATTTCAAGCGTCTCCATATATAATGGGCGGCAATCAGCCCTCTGAGTCAAAACATATGGATGTTTGAATTTGCCAGAGGTTCAATTTTCAATGTCAAGCGTGTCGATACATTATTGGTGGCAATCGGACATCCGAATCAAGATATGACCGTTTGGATTTGCCTAAATCTTCCGTTTTAAATTTCACATGACTCGATACAGTATGGGCTGCAATCGGACATCCGAGTCAAAAGATATGCCCGTTTGAATTTGCTTAGAGGTTGGGTTTTAAATTTCAAGCATCTGGACACATTATGGGAGGCCACCGGACATCTGAGTCAAAAGATATGGTCGTTCGAATTTGCCCAAAGCTTCCACTTTCAATCTCAAGCGTCTTGATACATTACTTGCGGCAATCGTACATTCGAGTCATAAGATATGGACGTTTGAATTTTCCTAGAGCTTCGATTTTCAATTTCAAGCATCTCAATCTATTATGGGCGGCCATCGGACATACGAGTAAAATGTTATGGCCTTTTGAATTACCCCAGAGCTTTCATTTTCAATTTCAAGCATATCAATATATTATGGGCGGTAATCAGCCATCCAAGTCAAAAGATATGGACGTTTGAAATTGCCTGGTGGTTCAATTTTCAATCTCAAGCGTCTCAATACATTTTTCGTGGCAATCGGACATTCGAGTCAAGATATGACTGTTTGGATTTGTCTAAATCTTTCATTTTAAATTTCCAGCGTCTCAATAAAATATGGGCGGCCATCGAACATCCTATTCAAAACATATGGTCGTTTAAATTTGCCTAGTGCTTCCACTTTCAAGTTCAAACATCTCGATAAATTATGGGCAGCCATCGGACATCCGAGTCAAAAGATATCGCCGTTTGAATTTGCCTTGAGCTTCTGTTTTCAAGTTCAAGCATCTCGATATATTAAGGGTGGCCATCGGACATCTGAGTCAAATGATATGGTCGTTCGAATTTTCCCAGAGCTTCCGCTTTCAATCTCAAGCATCTCGATACATTACAGGCGAGAATCGTACATTCGAGTCAAAAGATATGGACCTTTGAATTTTCCCAGAGCATCGATTTTCAATTTCAAGCGTCTCAATATATTATGGGCGGCCATCAGACAGACGAGTAAAATGTTTATGGCGTTTTGAATTTTCCCAGAGCTTCAATTTTCAATTTCAAGCGTCTCAATATATTATGGGCGACCATCAGACAGACAAGTAAAATGTTTATGGTGTTTTGAATTTTCTTAGAGCTTCCATTTTCAATTTCAAGGGTCTCAATATATAATGGGCGGCTGTCAGCCATCCAAGTCAAAAGATATTGTTAAAAGATTGGCTAAAATTTTGTTAAAACATAAGCACTTAGACAATGAAGGAAAGCTGGAGTTGCTGCACATGATGTCTAACATTATGTCAAGGAATCAGATTGGGTTGCACAATGCACAAGGCAAGATAAAATGTCAAATGAAGAATTGAAGCTGCAGGATCCACGATGTCGGATACAATGTCCAGGACATCCTGCCCGAAAATACTGGACACATAAATCTGTTATATCTTTAACAGATTAATGTGCAGTCAGCAACAGATTAGGAGCTCTATCTTTAGGAACGAATTAAAAGATAATTAAAGATTGAATTACAAACTTGAATAGTTTCGTTCAGGGATTAGAGATTGAAGATAAAAACTAAAAGATAAAACTTTATCTTTTAGATCTTTAAGTGCAGATTTTTCAGGAGAATGATAGAGCTTATCCAGCGCAAGTTGTTGCAGCCCAGATACGTACACTGCTATATAAACATGAAGGCTGCACGGGTTTTTAATCAAGTCAGAGATTGAAGAGTTATTTTGTGAGTTTTGTGACTTGAGTGTTTTGTGAGCCACCTTGATGCTACCCTAACATCAAGTGTTGGACCTGAGTGTGTAGAGTTGATCTCTATTGTTCAGAGAGCAATCTCTGGTGTGTCTTTGATTTGTTTGTAAACACGGGTGAGTGATTGAGAGGGAGTGAGAGGGGTTCTCATATCTAAGAGTGGCTCTTAGGTAGAAGTTGCATGGGTAGTGGTTAGGTGAGAAGGTTGTATACAGTGGCTGTTAGATCTTCGAACTAATACTATTTTAGAGGATTTCCTCCCTGGCTTGGTAGCCCCCAGATGTAGGTGACGTTGCACCGAACTGGGTTAACAATTCTCTTGTGTTATTTACGTGTTCAATCTGTTCATACTGTCATATACAATCTGCATGTTCTGAAGCGCGATGTCGTGACATCCTGTACGACATCTGTCCTCAGTATCAGAATTTCAATTGGTATCAGAGCAGGCACTCTAAATCACTGAGTGAGATCTAGGGAGATAAATTCTGATGAACATGGAGAAAGAAGGAGGACCAGTGAACAGACCACCAATTCTGGATGGAACCAACTATGAATACTGGAAAGCAAGGATGGTGGCCTTCCTCAAATCACTGGATAGCAGAACCTGGAAAGCTGTCATCAAAGGCTGGGAACATCCCAAGATGCTGGACGCAGAAGGAAAGCCCACTGATGAATTGAAGCCAGAAGAAGACTGGACAAAAGAAGAAGACGAATTGGCACTTGGAAACTCCAAAGCCTTGAATGCCCTATTCAATGGAGTTGACAAGAATATCTTCAGATTGATAAACACATGCACAGTTGCCAAGGATGCATGGGAGATTCTGAAAACCACTCATGAAGGAACCTCCAAAGTGAAGATGTCCAGATTGCAACTATTGGCTACAAAATTCGAAAATCTGAAGATGAAGGAGGAAGAATGCATTCATGACTTCCACATGAACATTCTTGAAATTGCCAATGCTTGCACTGCCTTGGGAGAAAGGATGACAGATGAAAAGCTGGTGAGAAAGATCCTCAGATCTTTGCCTAAGAGGTTTGACATGAAAGTCACTGCAATAGAGGAGGCCCAAGACATTTGCAACATGAGAGTAGATGAACTCATTGGTTCCCTTCAAACCTTTGAGCTAGGACTCTCGGATAGGACTGAAAAGAAGAGCAAGAACCTGGCGTTCGTGTCCAATGATGAAGGAGAAGAAGATGAGTATGACCTGGATACTGATGAAGGTCTGACTAACGCAGTTGTGCTCCTTGGAAAACAATTCAACAAAGTGCTGAAAAGAATGGACAGGAGGCAGAAACCACATGTCCGGAACATCCCTTTCGACATCAGGAAAGGTAGTGAATACCAGAAGAAGTCAGATGAAAAGCCCAGTCACAGCAAAGGAATTCAATGCCATGGGTGTGAAGGCTATGGACACATCAAAGCTGAATGTCCCACCCATCTCAAGAAGCAGAGGAAAGGACTTTCTGTATGTTGGTCTGATGATACAGAGAGTGAACAAGAAAGTGATTCTGACAGAGATGTGAATGCACTCACTGGGAGATTTGAATCTGATGAAGATTCAAGTGATATTGATATTGAAATCACTTTTGATGAGCTTGCTATATCCTATAGAGAACTATGCATCAAAAGTGAGAAGATTCTTCAGCAAGAAGCTCAACTGAAGAAGATCATTGCAAATCTGGAGGCTGAGAAGGAGGCACATGAAGAGGAGATCTCTGAGCTTAAAGGAGAAATTGGTTTTCTGAACTCTAAACTGGAAAACATGACAAAATCAATAAAGATGCTGAATAAAGGCTCAGATATGCTTGATGAGGTGCTACAGCTTGGGAAGAATGTTGGAAACCAGAGAGGACTTGGATTTAATCATAAATCTGCTGGCAGAACAACCATGACAGAATTTGTTCCTGCCAAAAACAGCACTGGAGCCACGATGTCACAACATCGGTCTCGACATCATGGAACGCAGCAGAAAAAGAGCAAAAGAAAGAAGTGGAGGTGTCACTACTGTGGCAAGTATGGCCACATAAAGCCCTTTTGCTCTCATCTACATGGCCATCCACATCATGGAACTCAAAGGAGCAGCAGCGGAAGGAAGATGATGTGGGTTCCAAAACACAAGATTGTTAGTCTTGTTGTTCATACTTCACTTAGAGCATCAGCTAAGGAAGATTGGTACCTAGATAGCGGCTGTTCCAGACACATGACAGGAGTTAAAGAATTCCTGGTGAACATTGAACCTTGCTCCACTAGCTATGTGACATTTGGAGATGGCTCTAAAGGAAAGATCACTGGAATGGGAAAGCTAGTCCATGATGGACTTCCTAGTCTGAACAAAGTACTGCTGGTGAAGGGACTGACTGCAAACTTGATCAGCATCAGTCAGTTGTGTGATGAAGGATTCAATGTAAACTTCACAAAGTCAGAATGCTTGGTGACAAATGAGAAGAGTGAAGTTCTAATGAAGGGCAGCAGATCAAAGGACAACTGTTACCTATGGACACCTCAAGAAACCAGTTACTCCTCCACATGTCTATCCTCCAAAGAAGATGAAGTCAAAATATGGCATCAAAGATTTGGACATCTGCACTTAAGAGGCATGAAGAAAATCATTGACAAAGGTGCTGTTAGAGGCATTCCCAATCTGAAAATAGAAGAAGGCAGAATCTGTGGTGAATGTCAGATTGGAAAGCAAGTCAAGATGTCCCACCAGAAGCTTCAACATCAGACCACTTCCAGGGTGCTGGAACTACTTCACATGGACTTGATGGGGCCTATGCAAGTTGAAAGCCTTGGAGGAAAGAGGTATGCCTATGTTGTTGTGGATGATTTCTCCAGATTTACCTGGGTCAACTTTATCAGAGAGAAATCAGACACCTTTGAAGTATTCAAAGAGTTGAGTCTAAGACTTCAAAGAGAAAAAGACTGTGTCATCAAGAGAATTAGGAGTGACCATGGCAGAGAGTTTGAAAACAGCAAGTTTACTGAATTCTGCACATCTGAAGGCATCACTCATGAGTTCTCTGCAGCCATCACACCACAACAAAATGGCATAGTTGAAAGGAAAAACAGGACTTTGCAAGAAGCTGCTAGGGTCATGCTTCATGCCAAAGAACTTCCCTATAATCTCTGGGCTGAAGCCATGAACACAGCATGCTATATCCACAACAGAGTCACACTTAGAAGAGGGACTCCAACCACACTGTATGAAATCTGGAAAGGGAGGAAGCCAACTGTCAAGCACTTCCACATCTTTGGAAGTCCATGTTACATTTTGGCAGATAGAGAGCAAAGGAGAAAGATGGATCCCAAGAGTGATGCAGGAATATTCTTGGGATACTCTACAAATAGCAGAGCATATAGAGTATTCAATTCCAGAACCAGAACTGTGATGGAATCCATCAATGTGGTTGTTGATGATCTAACTCCAGCAAGAAAGAAGGATGTCGAAGACGATGTCAGAACATCGGGAGACAATGTAGCAGATACAGCTAAAAGTGCAGAAAATGCAGAAAATGCAGAAAACTCTGATTCTGCTACAGATGAACCAAACATCAATCAACCTGACAAGAGTCCCTCCATTAGAATCCAGAAGATGCACCCCAAGGAGCTGATTATAGGAGATCCAAACAGAGGAGTCACTACAAGATCAAGGGAGATTGAGATTGTCTCCAATTCATGCTTTGTCTCCAAAACTGAGCCAAAGAATGTGAAAGAGGCACTGACTGATGAGTTCTGGATCAATGCTATGCAAGAAGAATTGGAGCAATTCAAAAGGAATGAAGTTTGGGAGCTAGTTCCTAGACCCGAGGGAACTAATGTGATTGGCACCAAGTGGATCTTCAAGAACAAAACCAATGAAGAAGGTGTTATAACCAGAAACAAGGCCAGACTTGTTGCTCAAGGCTACACTCAGATTGAAGGTGTAGACTTTGATGAAACTTTCGCCCCTGTTGCTAGACTTGAGTCCATCAGATTGTTACTTGGTGTAGCTTGCATCCTCAAATTCAAGCTGTACCAGATGGATGTGAAGAGCGCGTTTCTGAATGGATACCTGAATGAAGAAGTCTATGTGGAGCAGCCAAAGGGATTTGTAGATCCAACTCATCCAGATCATGTATACAGGCTCAAGAAGGCTCTCTATGGATTGAAGCAAGCTCCAAGAGCTTGGTATGAAAGGCTAACAGAGTTCCTTACTCAGCAAGGGTATAGGAAGGGAGGAATTGACAAGACTCTCTTTGTCAAACAAGATGCTGAAAACTTGATGATAGCACAAATATATGTTGATGACATTGTGTTTGGAGGGATGTCGAATGAGATGCTTCGACATTTTGTCCAACAGATGCAATCTGAATTTGAGATGAGTCTTGTTGGAGAGCTGACTTATTTTCTGGGACTCCAAGTGAAGCAGATGGAAGACTCCATATTCCTCTCACAAAGCAAGTATGCAAAGAACATTGTCAAGAAGTTTGGGATGGAAAATGCCAGCCATAAAAGAACACCTGCACCTACTCACTTGAAGCTGTCAAAGGATGAAGCTGGCACCAGTGTTGATCAAAGTCTGTACAGAAGCATGATTGGGAGCTTACTATATTTAACAGCAAGCAGACCTGACATCACCTTTGCAGTAGGTGTTTGTGCAAGATATCAAGCCAATCCCAAGATAAGTCACTTGAATCAAGTAAAGAGAATTCTGAAATATGTAAATGGCACCAGTGACTATGGGATTATGTACTGTCATTGTTCAGATTCAATGCTGGTTGGATATTGTGATGCTGATTGGGCTGGAAGTGCAGATGACAGAAAAAGCACTTCTGGTGGATGTTTCTATTTGGGAAACAATCTTATTTCATGGTTCAGCAAGAAGCAGAACTGTGTGTCCCTATCTACTGCAGAAGCAGAGTATATTGCAGCAGGAAGCAGCTGTTCACAACTAGTTTGGATGAAGCAGATGCTGAAGGAGTACAATGTCGAACAAGATGTCATGACATTGTACTGTGACAACATGAGTGCTATTAATATTTCTAAAAATCCTGTTCAACACAGCAGAACCAAGCACATTGACATTAGACATCACTATATTAGAGATCTTGTTGATGATAAAGTTATCACACTGGAGCATGTTGCCACTGAGGAACAAGTAGCAGATATTTTCACAAAGGCATTGGATGCAAATCAGTTTGAAAAACTGAGGGGCAAGCTGGGCATTTGTCTGCTAGAGGAGTTATAGCAGTTACTTCTATCTGAACGTGCTCAAACTTCTCACTCAACATTAATAGCACGTTCACTACTGGGCCAAAACAAAGTCAACCTCCGTTTCACACGTTCTCCTACATTCCTCATTCAAACTCACATTTTCGTGGCAATCTCGTTTTCATCAGCATTCCCCAACACTTCTCAGATATTCACGAAACCACTCCCAAAGCTCTGCTTCTCCATGGCTACCTCACCAAAAGAAACCTCATCCCCTGTTTCACCCTCTGTACCATCATCTCCATCATCCTCCAAAACTCCATCAAACCAGGAACAACCTGCACTCAATATCCAATCCATACAAATGATTCCTGGTCCAGGCCCTGTTCCTGAGAAACTGGTCCCTAAAAGACAACAGGGAGTGAAGATTTCTGAAAACCCTAGCTTTGCAACAAGCCCTAGGGAAGAAGACACTGAGATGGATAAGAAGATCCGCAGTTTTGTGAATAGCATTTTGAAAAATGCTTCTGTCCCTGATGCTGATAAAGATGTCCCAACATCTTCCACCCCAAATGCTGAAGTCCTCTCTTCATCCAGTGAAGAGAAATCAACAGAGGAAGAGGATCAAGCCACAGAGGAGACCCCTGCACCAAGGGCACCAGAACCTGCTCCAGGCGACTTCATTGACCTAGAAGAAGTAGAATCTGATGAGGAACCCATTGCCAAAAAGTTGGCACCTGGCATTGTAGAAAGATTACAAAGCAGAAAGGGAAAAACCCCCATTACTAGGTCTGGACGAATCAAAACTACTGCACAGAAGAAGAGCACACCAATCACTCCTACCACATCCAGATGGAGCAAAGTTGCAATCCCTTCCAAGAAGAGGAAAGAAATTTCCTCATCTGATTCTGATGATGATGTCGAACTAGATGTTCCCGACATCAAGAGAGCCAAGAATTCAGGGAAAAAGGTGCCTGGAAATGTCCTTGATGCCCCATTGGACAACATTTCATTCCACTCCATTGGCAATGTTGAAAGGTGGAAATTTGTATATCAACGCAGACTTGCTTTAGAAAGAGAACTGGGAAGAGATGCCTTGGATTGCAAGGAGATCATGGACCTCATCAAGGCTGCTGGACTGCTGAAAACTGTCACCAAGTTGGGAGATTGTTATGAAAGTCTAGTCAGGGAATTCATTGTCAACATTCCCTCTGACATAACAAACAGAAAGAGTGATGAGTATCAGAAAGTGTTTGTCAGAGGAAAATGTATTAGATTCTCCCCTGCTGTAATCAACAAGTACCTGGGCAGACCAACTGAAGGAGTGGTGGATATTGCTGTTTCTGAGCATCAAATTGCCAAGGAAATCACTGCCAAGCAAGTCCAGCATTGGCCAAAGAAAGGGAAGCTTTCTGCAGGGAAGCTAAGTGTGAAGTATGCAATCCTGCATAGGATTGGCACTGCCAACTGGGTACCCACCAATCATACTTCCACTGTTGCCACAGGTTTGGGTAAATTTCTGTATGCTGTTGGAACCAAGTCCAAATTTAATTTTGGAAACTATATTTTTGATCAAACTATTAAGCATTCAGAATCTTTTGCTGTCAAATTACCCATTGCCTTCCCAACTGTATTGTGTGGCATTATGTTGAGTCAACATCCCAATATTTTAAACAACATTGACTCTGTGAAGAAGAGAGAATCTCCTCTATCCCTGCATTACAAACTGTTTGAGGGGACACATGTCCCAGACATTGTCTCGACATCAGGGAAAGCTGCTGCTTCAGGTGCTGTGTCCAAGGATGATTTGATTGCTGAACTCAAGGACACATGCAAGGTGCTGGAGGCAACCATCAAAGCCAACACAGAGAAGAAAATGGAGCTGGAACGCCTGATCAAAAGACTCTCAGACAATGGCGTTGATGATGGAGAAGCAGCTGAGGAAGAAGAAGATGCAGTAGAGGATACAGAATCAGATGATGATGATTCTGATGCCACCCCATGACCATCAGACCTTTATTTTTTTTTTGCTTTTTACTCTTACTAGCTATTGGGGCATGTCCCTTTGAACAATTGATTGTTATTGGTCTATAATATTTGCACATTAATTTCATGCATTCTACTCTTGCCAAATTCTGTCTAAAAAGGGGGAGTAGTAGGATATTATGCATGATCTATGATTTTGAGGGGGAGTAGTATTTATACTGCTGCTGCTGATGATGATTGATGTAAGCTACTGAAACTAGTAGCTGATAGAAGATGCTGCAGTGAACTGCTGCCTAGCAGAATATTCACTTCACAGCAGTAAGAGCATGGAGACAGGGGGAGCAGAAAGCTGATGTCACGTGAGATGTCTTGACATCCTGGAAAAGACTTGTAGATTTGCAACTTGCAGAATTTTGCTGTCACCACTACAGATACTGTTGTGCTTGATTACTCTGATAATGAAAGTTGCTGATCCCACTTGCATGACTGCTCGTACCTGCTCAGGAAGTGTCTAAGTATGTTTTAGACAAAATTTGCCAAAGGGGGAGATTGTTAGTGCTTAGCTTTACTTAGTTTTAAAAGATTGGCTAAAATTTTGTTAAAACATAAGCACTTAGACAATGAAGGAAAGCTGGAGTTGCTGCACATGATGTCTAACATTATGTCAAGGAATCAGATTGGGTTGCACAATGCACAAGGCAAGATAAAATGTCAAATGAAGAATTGAAGCTGCAGGATCCACGATGTCGGATACAATGTCCAGGACATCCTGCCCGAAAATACTGGACACATAAATCTGTTATATCTTTAACAGATTAATGTGCAGTCAGCAACAGATTAGGAGCTCTATCTTTAGGAACGAATTAAAAGATAATTAAAGATTGAATTACAAACTTGAATAGTTTCGTTCAGGGATTAGAGATTGAAGATAAAAACTAAAAGATAAAACTTTATCTTTTAGATCTTTAAGTGCAGATTTTTCAGGAGAATGATAGAGCTTATCCAGCGCAAGTTGTTGCAGCCCAGATACGTACACTGCTATATAAACATGAAGGCTGCACGGGTTTTTAATCAAGTCAGAGATTGAAGAGTTATTTTGTGAGTTTTGTGACTTGAGTGTTTTGTGAGCCACCTTGATGCTACCCTAACATCAAGTGTTGGACCTGAGTGTGTAGAGTTGATCTCTATTGTTCAGAGAGCAATCTCTGGTGTGTCTTTGATTTGTTTGTAAACACGGGTGAGTGATTGAGAGGGAGTGAGAGGGGTTCTCATATCTAAGAGTGGCTCTTAGGTAGAAGTTGCATGGGTAGTGGTTAGGTGAGAAGGTTGTATACAGTGGCTGTTAGATCTTCGAACTAATACTATTTTAGTGGATTTCCTCCCTGGCTTGGTAGCCCCCAGATGTAGGTGACGTTGCACCGAACTGGGTTAACAATTCTCTTGTGTTATTTACGTGTTCAATCTGTTCATACTGTCATATACAATCTGCATGTTCTGAAGCGCGATGTCGTGACATCCTGTACGACATCTGTCCTCAGTATCAGAATTTCAAAGGCGAGGACTTTGAGTCCTATGAAAGATAAAGGCGAGGACTTTGAGTCCTATGAAAGATAAAGGCGAGGAATTTGAGTCCTATGAAAGATAAAGGCGAGGACTTTGATTCCTATGAAAGATAAAAGCAAGGACTTTGAGTCCTATGAAAACATAAAGCAAAGGACGTTGAAACATGCCAATAGGTACTAGTACCCAAGGGCTCAACCGTATAAGAAAGCAAGAGGTTGACTCTTTAAAAGGGTCACTCATCCCAAACTCAATAGATAGGACATTGGATTTTGGAAACTGGCATTTAAAGAGAAATCTATGCACCTATAGCCTGATATAGAGCATGAGTTATGGAATGTAGAGGCATGCAAATTTCGTCCTAAAATGCAGTAAATGTAGGCTTTGTATCTAGCAATGCAATGCAAAAGGTTTTGAATCATGAAAATTGTGTAATGCTCGTGACATTCTTTCCCTCTTTTGTGATTTTTTTGGTTAAAAACACAGATTGACTGTATCTTTCTAAAAGACATGATAATTCATGCAATCTCATCCCATCTTTTGTAGATCCCTTCAGAGACTCCCTCAGAGTGTATATTTTGTTTGATTTAATCAATTGACAATTTTGGATGACAATAGTGGATCCATTTGACATTTTAATCAATCAACCGAAATATTGATCCTAGGATTGGTCCCTTTCTTTTTTGTTAAAAAAACTTCGACTATTCTGCAAAGCAACAAAATATAAGGCTTTGGGACTAATTACATGCACCATTGAAGGATGGCAATGGATTGTTACACTTTGGTATATGACTAAGTGAAACTTTCCTAATTTAAGGTCATAGAGTGATGCCAAGGGTCTATCAATCCCGTTGAAACTTGATGACATGAGCTGATCACAAAATAATTTATATAACGAAGGATACCCTTGGATTCAAAAGGAATACTAAGGAGTTTGCATGAGCGGTTAACATCAGGTGTACCCTACTATCACAATTGTCCTTGGGCATTTTCCATGAGCTCCTGGTCGAATGAGTTTTCTTCTCAAATGTGTAAGTGCAAACCTCAAGAATTCTCTTTTTTATTATATATATATATATATATATATATATATATATATATATATATATATATATATATTATTTCAACAATCACAAGCATGTGCAAGTTCCATTCCAGAATCCAAACTTAAAAGCAAAATTAGTCATTCCTTGATCCACATGGGCTTTATTGGACTTGTAACGTGGTCAGAGGTAAGAGGGCTTTAAAAGAAAGGATCAGAGAGGCTCAAAGAGTGTGTAAGGGTTATATTGAGTAAGAACCTTGAGACTCTTGCTTGTACTTTTATTCTTGTCAATTGGGCTCTACTCCTTATGTCTTATTCATTAATCCTTATTACACTTTTGTGCCTTCCTTCTAAAATTTGAAGACTTTTTCTCTCTTTTTTTTTCGCTCGCCTTTGGCGGATTTGCTTTTTGCTTTTTTTTCTTAACATCATTGTTCCCCAACCTAGAGCTTGGTAAACCTCATGTACATGTTGTTTGCATTGCTCTTCCTGCCGGTTTAGCGGTGGTTCCTACTCAGGGTTTTGTTTTTTTATATTTTTTTTTCAAGAAAACAATTATACTCTGGCTCGGAGGGGGTAACAAGGGATAAATTAGTGTTTGGGATGATGAAACATGACCATATGTCATTTCAAATCTTGACTAGAGACTCTTAGCATTTGGATTTTGGGATAAAACCTCTAATAAACACTCTCCCGATTGTTTCTTTTCTTTTTAATTTTGCCTAGGCCACCCTTTTGGGTTTTCAACCTATCAGGTGAGGACTTCTCCTAGGTTCAATTGAAGCTCGTGCATGGTGTCTGATGTAGCTCCATGTGGAGCTTGTAGGCCTTGGATCTTCTTCATCAATGGAGTCCTTTGCTTCTTGAAAATGAATGGCAGCGGAATAGAGAAGGAGGAGAGAGATGATCGAAGATGCCACTTCAAGGAGAAGATGAGTCAAGAAGAAGATCACCACCATAGGAAGCCATGGATAAGAGCTTGAAGGTAGAAAAAGATGAGTGGAGGGAGAGGGAGAGAAGGAGCACGAAATTTTATGTTGCTTCTCTCCCTCTCCCTCCACTCATCTTCTCCTACCTTCAAGCTCTTATGCATGGCTTCCTATGGTGGTGAGCTTCTTCTTGACTCATCTTTTCCTTGAAGTGGTGTCTCTAATCATCTTTCTTCCATCTCCATTCTACTGCCATTTATCTTCAAGAAGCAAAGGACTCCATTGATGAAGAAGATCCAAGGCCTACAAGCTCCACATGGAGCTACATCATGTGGTATCAAGAGCATCTTCATCTAGGTGATATTCTTTTGCTTCCTATATCTTTTTGTTCGGTCAATTCACTTTAATTCATTGTTCTGCATCTTATTCTCCATGTATATCCTCCATTGTCTTGTGGTTTGGTGTTGTTTAGAGTATATCCAAAAAAGTAAACCAATTAAATCTTAGATCTACACTTGTTCAAATTTTATAGATCTACTCTTGAATCATGTTTTTATGATGATTTTAGGTTCTATCATTTTTCAGTCATAATCTTCTTATGCTGAACCTTTAGATCTAAATTTTCTTCCGAAATATTGATTAGAAAAAAACAACACAAAAATCTAAGTGTAAATCACTTATTCCATGTTGTCTTAGAGTCATGTTTAGTCATAATAATTGTCACATTATGTTCTAAGTTTGTGTTGAATTTTGATTTTGTTGATTAAATTCTAGATACATTTTTTCATGTATTCTTGTGATTCTTATCCTATCTTTTGAATTTTGAGTCTAATTCATGCATGTTATTTAGTTCATAACATGTTCTAAATCAATTCCTAGAAGTAGTCTTGTTGAACTTGTTTTGTTTTCTAAGTTTCCTATATGATGCCTATGAAGAAATTGAGTTATAGTGCTGAGTTGTGGCTGGATTTGTGAATCAAAATAAGTCTTAATCTCTCTTGAATTGTGTTATTCAAGATAATTGAGCATAAGAAAACACAAATTGTAACTATCCAAGCCTTAAGCAACATAAACACTACTCTTGATTTCTAGGTTGAAATCGTTGGTGCTGGCAGCTTGAACATATGAGCATGTATAAATTACTGGGAATTGTTCACTGTGAATTTTGAGCTGAAAGTTTTACTTAATTTTGTAGACATCTGGACCAAAATTATAGAAAAATAACCAAGTTATTTTCATAAAAGGAAAAAATACTAAAAATCACACAAGTTGGCAGAAAAATCAGTGTTCAGGAAAAAAAAGTGAAAGGGAAGTGTGCTTGTTGTTTTGGCTCGAAATTTATTCTATAATTGGTGCCTATTTTATACCAATCTTAGTTCTGAAATTTCAATTGAAAATTAGTGTGAAAACAAGTGCCAAAACTAGAGGTTTCTTGAGTCTTTTTTTTTAGTTTTTCTACTCTACTCTAGAGCCATTCTAGGTTTCTCTTTGAGTCCTAGCTTGCCATATAGGAAATTTGTTGAATAATCCTTGAAAATTTGTCTTGATAAAACTCTATTGGTTTAGCTTTCATTTCATTTTTTTTGGTGTTTGGTTATTGCTTGTCTCTTTGTTTCCTTGTTTGTGAGTTGCCATATAGGAAATTGCAAAGGATAATTGGTGCCATCCCTTTAAGAATTTGAGTCAAGCAAGGGGTCAACCACCTTAATAGCTATTGGACTAAGAAGCACTCCAAATTGAGTGAATCACCAAAGAGAGAACAACCACCAAAATTGAGGAATTTTTTTTGTAATTTTGTAATTGGCAATTTTGCTTTGCTTTCAAATTTTGTAACAAAAAGGCCTTTTTCATTGGAAGTAAGTTGGGAGTCTCCAATAGGTCACTCTCGCAACCTACCCTTTGGCAAAAGGGCGACGCAGGGCTCACGGGTGCGTCTTCTATGGGAGGAAAATGCGCAGAGTCGCCACCAACATTTATTCGAGGAAAATGTCGAAAAAACCAGAACGTGTGATCTATGAACTTTAATCGTGAAAGGTTCGAGAGTTGTTTTTATACACGGGAAAGGTATTAGCATCCTACGCGTCCGTCACAAGGGACGACAGCCTTCAATCAAGTGTGCAAATATGACTTCAAAACTACGTATTTCCCCTTTTTCTGTTTTTTTCCTTTTTATGGGCCTTTTTGTATTTTTTATCTTTTTGTGGTCGACAAGGATGTTTCCCTCTCTCCTATGTATCCTCAATTTCGATGAGGAAATTAGACCTACGTAGTTCTTTTAGAACTAAACATTGGTTAAGTTTTTTTTATCCTTTTTCACAATATAGATTTTAATTGAACAAAGGTCATTTAAGGCGTTGGACCATTAAACGATTTTTTGATTTTGAAAGGAGAGAAACGTTAAGGCGTTGGACCATTAACGATCTCTTGTTTTTGAAAGGAGAGAAACGTTAAGGCATTTGACCATTAATGATCTCTTGGTTTTTTGAAAGGAGAGAAACGTTAAGGCATTGGACCATTAACGATCTCTTGGTTGTGAAAGAAGAGAAACATTAAGGCATTGGACCATTAACAATCTCTTGGTTTGTTTGAAAAGGGGTGGTCGACAAAAGCGAGACTTTGCTCCTACGTATTCTCGATTTGTGGTGAGGAACTCAGACCTACGTAGTTCTTGCCAAAAAGCGGTAAAGTTATGTGTTGATTTTATGCTTTTGAACGGTCAATGTTAACTGATAAAAGCAAAGAGTACAGTTTAAGGCGTTGGACCTTAAAACAGGTTTAAGTGATTTTTGCGGACAAAGCTTGATTTGTGAGTTGATTTTAGCCTTAGTTTCACTTTGGTTATTAGTCAATTCATTCAAAGAAACTTTCAAAGAAAAACGTCTGATTGATTTTTTTTATTATTTTATTCAAATATTATTTTATTATATTTTTTCAAAGATATTTTGATTATTTTATTATATTTTTTTCAATGATATTTTGATTATTTTATTATTATTTTTGCCTTTTTTGATTTAACCGAGGTTATAGCGTGAACGATCGGTTGGATTTTATTTTAACAGTGATTAAACGAGATTACAACACAAATGATCGGTTGAAATTCATTTTATCAATTATTAGGAGAGATAACAGCTTAAATAAACGGTAAAAAGCTCGTTAAAAGCGGAAGAAAAGAAAATCGAAAGTGAACGAGATAAAGATGAATGCAAACAAAACAAGAAATGAATTGAAAGTCTTGGATTCGAATAGTTATCGGTTGAAGACCGAAGAACGAATGAAGAACGGCGAAAAATCTTCACGGATTTGTTCATGGAAACGTCGCAGAAGGGTTACGGAAGCACCTCGACTTGGATTTTCTTCACAGAAAGACATTTTTTGACCCAAAATAGCTGAAATGCATAGCATAGGGGTCAGGGATCCTTGAAACTCATCCTTATCCCCTTGTTTATAGGAGAAATGGAGAGGTGCTTGCCGCCAGAGGCTTCTTGAGGAAGATTTCTGAGTACACCCCAATTACTAAGTTCACCCCCCTTTTCGTACTTTATGGAGAAGTTATGGAAGCCTTACAGGAGCGTTTTAGACTTGATTTTCCTCTTTTTTTCTCTTCCCTTTCACCAATATTAAGTGAAATATGCTAACCCAAGGTTTTCAAAAATTTTACGAAAGCATTACGGAAGCCCTAGATGCCTCGGATGCCATTTTTTAACAAAATGGAGGTGGTTGCCGCCCAGATGCTTCTTGAGCAAGATTCCTGAATGCACCCCATAATAGATAAGTTCACCCACCCTTCTAGAATGTTCTGGATGATGTTTCTTGAGTGCACCCCCCCCCCCCCGTGTTTGATAAGTTCACCCCTCGCTTTTGTGTTTTTGGCTGTTTTCTATCTGAAACGTCCCATAACTTTACAAATTCCATGGCAATGGGTATTAAACATTTTGAAGTGGTCAAACGGAGGTCGCATGCTGACAAACAATGGTCCCTGGACGAAATTAGGGTATGACAGTTGCCCCTCTTTACTTATCTTTTATTGGAGATAAAAGGGAAGTAAAGATAAGACACTAATTTCGTTCGAGTTGAATCTTTACCTGACCGGCCACTAGCACAAATCCAAGTAGTAAAACTCATGAAGGCATGAAGACATTGAAATTTCTTCTTTTCTCGTTTAATTCATTTTCATTTTCATTTTCACTCTTTTTTTTATTTTTTCAAAAGCGTACAAACAAAGGACGTCGAGTCCTACGAAGCACAGGGGAAAAAGATATTGAAGCTTTTGAGGTGAAGACATTGTCGTCTTCAAAATGCAAATGAAGACATTGTCGCCTTTTGAAGGCATGCAATGACTGAAGACATTGTCGTCTTTGAAATGTAGATGAGGACATTGTCGCCTTTGAAGGCATGCAATGACTGAAGACATTGTCGTCTTCAAAATGTAAATAAGGGTCATTGTCGCCTTTTGAAGGCATGCAATGACTGAAGACATTTTTGTCTTCGAAATGTGTGAAGACATTGTCGCCTTTGAAGGCATGCAATGACTAAAGACATTTTTGTCTTCAAAATGTGTGCATATTACCGTATAGGGCGTCTCGCATGCTACCTGACTTCTCACAAGTCGGGGTAGCATAAATGTGTGTACAGATAACCCTTGAGTGTCTCCGCATGTCACCCGATTCTCACAAGTCGGGGTAATAGATTTGTGTGTGTGTGTGCGGATAACCCTTGGGTATCTCCGCATGCTACCTGACTTCTCACAGGTCGGGGTAGCAGAACTGTGTGTGTACAGATAACCACTGGGTATATCCGCCTGCCACCTGACGCATGCGTCAAGATTAACAGATGTTGTGTTTGTACGGATAACCACTCGAGGTATTTTCGCCTGCCACCTTACACGTGGGTCAGGATTAACAGATATTGTGTTTGTATGGATAACCACTCAGGGTATTTCCGCCTGCCACCTAACGCATGGGTCAAGATCAGTAGATGTTGTCTTTGTACGGATAATCACTTGGGTATATCCGTCTGCCACCTAACACATGGGTCAGGATTAGCAGATGTTGTCTTTGTATGGATAATCACTTGGGTATATCCGCCTGCCACCTGACGCATGGGTCAGGATTAACAGATGTTGTCTTTGTATGGTTAACCACTTGGGTATGTCCGCCTGCCACTTGACGCATGGGTCAGGATTAACATATGTTGTCTTTGTATGGATAATCACTTGGGTATATCCGCCTGCCACCTGACGCATGGGTCAGGATCAGTAGATGTTGTGAGACCAAAAGAGTCTCGGCCGGAAGATGCTGACTTCTCCGGAAAGGGTGCAAACGACCGCATTGGTCTTCGCTTGTCAATCAGACTTGGGGTCTCTGTTAGTTGATGAATACGACTAACTTTTGTGTATAAAACCTGTGTAAATTGTATCAAACTCCTCCAATTTATGGCTATTTTGTAGTGTTGTAATTACTTTTGGGTAAAGATAGGTAATAAATACTTAGTACTTCCATTTTGTGTGTTTAATAATCATTTTCTCTCAATTTCAGGTTACTTAGGCAAGTTTGTATAGTGCTGATTTTCATCCTCTCGCTAAGCCAACCTGTCGGCTTAGTGAGCCATTCGCTGAGCACAAGGAAGAATCTGGAAGAAGGATGAGTTGTGCATGTTCACTGAGCGAAGGGACATCCCGCTAAGCACACCGCTTCAGTCCATTCGCTAAGCGAGAAAAGCCCGCGCTAAGCCGAAATTCACTAATGCACGCTAAGCGGTTCAGAATTACGCTAAGCGCACGAGCACAAACAAAGCCACCTATTTAAGCCTGAAATCAGATTTTGGAAGGGAGTTTGGCCTTTTCTTGAAGCTTCTGCATGTCTAGAGAGTTCTAGACAGAGGAAGGTCCAAGTTCCAGAGAGTTTGAGAGATTTTGTTGTGTGAAGATCTGCAAAGACCAGAGCTTGAAGAGCAAACCGTCCTGAGAGCTTGGGATGAGTTTGTGAGTGATTATGAGGTCGTATAGGTGGAGGAGACATCCCCACTACTTGTATTTATGCAATCTTTCATCTTTCTCTTCTCTTTGTTGTAAAGGAAGCTTCCTAGTTATGGAAAGCTAAATCCTCTGTTGGATCTTCCTTGTAGGCACTTGATGTGAATATCTTTTTATCTACCTAATGATGTTTTGTGTGTTCTCTGTGCTATTAGTATTTCATTCTAGTATGCTTTTACCTTGATCTCGTAGATGCATGCTTTGTTAGGGTCATTCAACAGTGGAAACTGGTCTGATTCTTAAAACTTGATAGGACAAGACTAGTTTGTCGTACTATCACGAAGGATCGGGGTACGATAACCTAGTTGTTTTATGTTTGTCTTAATGCGGTCCTGGCCAAGTTTAGTCCAACAAGAGGAATCTGTGAATGATGGTTGATCAGGATTAGGCTAGACTATCATGAGGAATCGGGGTTTAGCATTTCAGGAGACACCATAGAACGCATACGTATTGTTAAGTAGATAATATCCTTTTAACATCAGACACCTATTAGGAAGACCAACGTGTCGTCTATTTGTCTTTACACATCATTACTCACATGATTTTCCTTTTAATAGTTAGGTTACACACCTGTTCATAGTAAACATATCTCTTTTCACACTAGACACCTATTCACTAAAATAGCTTTACCAAGTAACACAAGTTCCCCGAGAGTTTGATACTCAGTTCTTACCGTTTTATACTACTTGTGCGATCCAGTGCACTTGTCGGAAGCGAACAAGTTTTTGGCACCGTTTCCGGGGAACTTCTTTTTATTTGGAAAGTTAGTTCATTTTTAGGTGCCTATTCTTTATTCATTATTCTTTGATTATCTGTGAATATTTGTTCTCAATTCATATTTGTCTTCTCTTATTGAATTGAATAACCGTTGTTTCTGTTAGTATTTTATATGCATAGATCTCCCACAAGCAATTTAGTTCCTTTAGACTTAGAAATTGAAGCTACATTGAGAAAGAACAGGGCCGAGAGGAGAAGGAAACTTCTGCAAGATAGAACAGTTGCATCCATTCTTGAGGAAGAAACTCATTTTTCTGATTCATTTTCACCTGATTCACCATCATCAAGGGAATCCGCTACTCAATTGCCTGAAACCACTATCATGGCAGACGAGCAACATCAGAGGATCACCCTTGAGGATTATTCAAGCAGCTCAGTACTGCAATTCTTTACTAGCATTGCACGTCCTGAAGTGCAAGCTCACAACATCAACTACCCACATTCTTTAATTCATTTAATACAGGAGAATCTATTCCAAGGATTACCTAATGAAGACCCCTATGCACATTTGACAATGTTCATTGAAATATGCAAAATTGTTAAGATTGCCGGTGTGCCAGATGAAGCTATTAGACTCGGTCTATTCTCATTCTCATTGGCAGGAGAGGCCAAGAGGTGGCTTCACTCATTTAAGGGTAACAGTCTAAAAACTTGGGAAGAAGTTGTTGAAAATTTTCTAAGGAAATACTTCCTAGAGTCCAAGACTGCGGAAGGGAAAGCTGCAATCTCTTCATATCATCAGTTCCCTGATGAATCTCTTAGTGAAGCATTAGAGAGGTTCAGAGGTTTATTGAGAAGAACTCCCACCCACGGGTTTTTCGAGCCAATTCAATTGAATATGTTTATAGATGGGTTGAGACCATAAACCAAGCAATTGCTAGATGCTTCTGCAGGGGGAACAATAAAACTGAAGACCCCAGAAGAAGCAACTGAGCTAATTGAGAATATGTCAGCCAGTGATCATGCCATTCTGCACGACAAAACCCATCAACCCACAAAGAAAAGCTTGTTAGAACTATCATCACATGATGCTTTATTGGCACAGAATAAGTTTCTTTCTAAGCAACTTGAGATTTTAACAGAAACACATGGTAAGTTGCCAACTAAACTGTCTATTGGTCAACCTATACATTCTTCTGTTTTGCAGGTTACAGGTTGTACCACCTGTGGTGAGGCTCATGAAACAGGCCAATGTATTCCCATTGAAGAAAACACAAGAAATTCATTATATGGGAAATCAAAAGCGACAAGGGTATACTCAAGGAGGATTTTCAGGCTTCCAGCAGCGTCCTTATAATCAACAAGGACAGTGGAGGTCACACCCTGACAATCAGTTCAATAAAGACCAAGGTACCTTCGAACAGGCCAATCCAACAAGGGCCTAACATCTTTCAGAGGACTACTAAGCTAGAGGAGACTTTGACTCAGTTTATGCAAGTAACAATGTCAAATCATAAAAGCACTGAGTCAACACTGAAGAACCTTGAGGTCCAGGTGGGACAACTGGCCAAGCAAATAGCTGACAAGTCATCCAATAGTTTTGTGGCAAATACAGAAAAGAATCCCAAGGAGGAATGCAAAGCTGTGATGACAAGGAGTAAGAGGTTTGTGGAGGCTGAGGATGAGGAGAGTGTTGTGCACAAGAAGAAAGTTGCTGAAAAGAAAGGTACTGATGGCAAGAAAAATGATGTGAGAGGTGAAAGCAATCAGGAAAAAGAGAAACACATAATGGTCAAGAAAAAAGAATTTAATGACCAAGAAAAAGAAAAAGAAGTAGAAAAAGAAAAAGAAAATAAAAAAATTGAAAAACATGAAAAAAAATGAGAATGAAGAGAAGAGTAGAAGTGATAAAGCTGTAAACGAAGGTATGGAAGTACCATATCCTGTGGTACCTTCCAAGAAGGAGAATGGCTGTCATTTGGCTAGATTTTTAGATATTTTCAGGAAACTGGAAATAACCATGCCCTTCAGAGAACCTTTACAACAGATGCCACTCTACTCCAAGTTCTTGAAGGATATGTTAACAAGGAAACATAAGTATATTCACCAGGAAAACATCGTAGTGGAAGGAAATTGTAGTGCTGTGATTCAAAAGATCCTTCCACCCAAGCATAAAGACCCTGGGAGTGTAACTATTACTTGTTCAATTGGAGAAGTCACTGTGGGAAAGGCTCTTATTGACCTGGGAGCCAGTATTAATTTAATGCCACTCTCCATGTGCAGAAGGTTGGGAGAGTTGGAGATCATGCCCACTAAGATGACTTTACAACTTGCTGATCGCTCCATTACCAGACCATATGGAGTAATTGAAGATGTGATGGTCAGAGTGAAACATTTTATCTTCCCAACAGACTTTGTGGTAATGGATATCTGTGAAGATACTGGCATTCCTGTAATGTTGGGAAGGCCATTCATGTTAACTACAAGCTGCATAGTTGATATGGGCAGAAAGAAGCTGGAGATGGGTTTTGAAGATCAGAAAATTGATTTTGATTTGTTTGTTGGAGACAAGCCTGCTCCAAAACAAAATGTTTGCTTACAGGTAATGGAAGTGGGTCAAGAAGTTCTGGAGGTAAGAACCAAAACATGATATCACCTATTGAGGTAAAAGCGTCAAGCTAATGACGTTAAAGAAGCGCTTCCTGGGAGGCAACCCAGTTTTAATTTCTATTATCTTTGTTTTTCATGCATTATATCATGTGGAACTGGCTTTATAATCTGTACATTGGAGTATATCAGCTTATCCTTGAGTGTTAGATATAAGGGTTTCAATTTCTTGAGAAAGGGATTGAAAAATAACTTAGAAAATATTTTCTGAAAAACAGTCCTTTCACTAAGCGCAAGCCTCGCGCTAAGCGCATCTTTAGTCATGCGCTAAGCCGCGAGCCTCAAGCGCTTAGCACTCAACCCTTGCATCTTAGGCTGATTTGGTCCGCTAAGCTGGCCAAGGTTGAGCTAAGCCAATTTCAATTCGATCTGAATTCGGCTAAGCGAAGGCCTGACCACTAAGCGTATTGTATTCTTTGGCTTAGCGTGACTCGTTGCCGCCAAGCTCATTTCCTTGTGTCTAGAACTGGGGTTCATGGAGCTAAGTGCCAATCATGGCGGCTAAGCTAAATTCCTTGTGGCCTAAATTGGGTTTCATCGAGCTAAGCGCCACTCATGGCAGCTAAGCTCAAATGCTTGCAGCAATGTAAGCGCTAAGTGATTCCTTTTATGCTAAGCGCTCTCTCCTTTATACTCAAGATGCATCATTTAGCTAAGTCGGCCCAGAGCCCGGCTTAGCGAGAGTTGCAGGTTTTTGATCTGCAGAACTTGCTAAGTGGTCTTATCCGTGCGCTAAGCCAAGCCCTTTGTAAAAAAAATTGATTTTGAATTTCAAACATCGGCTAAGCGTGCAGATCTGCTAAGCGAGCCTCATTGAGAAACCAAACGTCTCTCCGACTCGCTTAGCGTAGCGGTCCGCTAAGCGAGAAGGTCGAAAACTGCTTAAGTGAGTGTAACGGTAGTTACACTCACAATTGCCAGACTTCGCAAACTTTTTCCCTGCATTCTCTCTCTCTAAAAATTTGTGCACCGTGCATTTGTGCTTTCTTTTTGCATTGTCTACTTCAAATCACAAAGCATCAATGATACAAGAAAGTTCCTTACTTCCTTTTCTCTTTTGCTTTGTTGAAATTTAGGATAGAAAACCTTAGATTTAGCTTTAGATTTTTAGGTTTTTAATGTTTTTAGAAGTAGTTAAAGATTAGGACTTTATATATGAATGGACTGTATAGATTATTTTGGGAACATTGCATGTTTGATATGCCTTTTAGAGGCTTGAAAAGTGCAAGAAAACGAACTGTGTTTTCTGTTTTTTTCTGGAAAACGCGATGAACTCGCTAAGCGAGCATGCTGAACTAAGCAAGTTCATCTTTTGAGGATGAACACTCATCCTCTTGTAGAGATGCCTGTGGCTAAGCGAGGCTGAATCGCTAAGCCCAGGTAACTTAGTCAAATTTTTTGTTGGAAGCCGTGCGCTAAGCCGAGCTTACCTGAGCTAAGCGCATTTCATTGCGGAAAATCCCATTCTTAGTGTATTTTTTGAAGTGTATGGTGCTGCTAAGTGCGAACCTTGAGAAACTTAGCGCAAATCCTTGTGGCAATGGTTAGGCTTAGCAGGCACTTGCCAGCTAAGCCAATTATGTAGAAGCTGAATTTCTGCAACTTTCGCTAAGTGGTAGTGTGTTTTTTGTGAAGGCCAGCTAAGCGAACTGTGTCTCGCTAAGCACATAGTGTCTTTTTCAGTTTACTTTTTTAGTCTTTGAACTTGAATAAATTTGGTCTAAGAAGTTTTGAGTTCTTTTTAGTTGCAGATGGCATCAAGAAAGAGGGCTAGAACCGATGACATCCCTTCATCATCCATCCTAGCTCCTCAGTCAGCAGCCATAGGACCAGATGTCCAACACTCACAAACCTTAGTCCCTATGCTACAAAGCTTATTCAGAGGACAGCTTATTATCATGCACAGCCTGCGAGAGTTGGCTCACAACAGGCCAATCATACCTATGGAGCATTTTCTTGAGCAAGTATCCTGGCTTGAAGCTCAACTTCCATTGGTGAGACCCAATGAGGCTACTCCTCCTGAGCCTGCACCAACACGGGTTGAACCAATGCCAGCTGAGCTACGATCTCCAGTGGTGAATCCACCTCCTTCTCCAGAGCTTGAAGTAGTTCCCCCATGTCCACCTTTGATTATCATCTCTGATGCATCATCAGATGAAACCGCTGCCCCTCCTGATTCACCAGCTGGAGAAACAGCTAATCCCCCTGATTCCCCAGTTGAAGGAATTGTCGATCTTTCTGATTCGTCATCTAGAGAAGCTGTTGCTTTCACTGATTCCCCATTTTAGACATTGTTGACATTGTAGATTCCTGATGATGCTTTTGCTTTTTGGATTATTATTATTATAATTATGGTTTCAGTACAGTATTTCTTTTATGTTTATATACACTGCTAGTTTTGTTTATGGGTAGTTGATTTGCTCATCCTGAAGAATATGGAACAGTTTGACTTGATTTTGATGATTATGTAGTGAAACACTTTTATCTTTTTGTGAAAATGGGTGTATGATTTGATTTTGGATTGAATGCATGATTGTGATGGAGTTTGTGTTTCTTTTCATAAGTTTGAGCAAATGTGCATGTTAGACAAAGAAAGAACAAGAATGTGAACTTGCAATTAGAATTGTTAGTCAGTAGACAGATTGATTGAGAAAGAAAAGCTTGAACCAAAATCGGTGAGAGTGTGATCTTAAACTGTGAGTGAATGATTAGTTGTGAGTAATAATCTTTGCATCAATCGGTGAGGACATGATGAAGGCCATGATTGTGCATATACAAGCCTTTTGACCAAAAAGCTTACCTTGAATGATAATTGTATCCTTTGCACCCTTTATGAGCTAAATGATATTGTCAAAAATTTGAACCCTGAACTTAAATAATTATCTCCAGATACCTTGCTTAGATTCTAGGAAAGCATATGGTTCAAGGCAAATTTACCCCAAATTTGGGGGAGTGGAGTTGATTGGGATACAGAGTAAAAGGTAAAGCATCAGCACACACAACAAATTTGTATGTTAAAAAAAAAAGCAATCAAATAAAATATATGTTGTTATAATAAGGTCAGAAGCAAATAAAAGTGAGCAAGCTAATTGTATTGAAAAGATCACTTGGATAAGTCTAGGATTGGTGCTCTCTTAGAATCTAAGCCTTTGAATCCTAGAAAAACCAATGAATTTTTGTAGCCAAGCCTCACTACAAGCCTAGGAAAGTCCTCCTGATTCTATTTATACATTTTTGACTTTATGGCATGAGATGAAGTTCAAAGATTGGACCTCTTGCTAGTTGTTATTAATGAATAACTTAAACACTTGTGCTTGAGTGAAATAGTAGCCGTGAGACTGTGGTTTAAGCTACTTTCCTTAATATTTGTCTCATGCCTAACTTCATCTAATTGTACAGGTTATATTTTATTCTTATCTTTGAATAACTACATATTTTGTGAAAGACAACTGATGAGAGCATTTTGCTTCATTCTTGTGTCATGCAAGCAGTGACTTTTGCTGCATACACCTTTGTACATAGTCACTGCATGTTTTTGTCACTTGGGGACCAGTGAACTATTCTTTATTTGCTTGAGGACAAGCAAGACTGTAAATTTGGGGGAGTTGTTAGTCGATGAATACAACTAACTTTTGTGTATAAAACCTGTGTAAATTGTATCAAACTCCTCCAATTTATGGCTATTTTGTAGTGTTGTAATTACTTTTGGGTAAAGATAGGTCATAAATACTTAGTACTTCCATTTTGTGTGTTTAATAATTATTATCTCTCAATTTCAGGTTGTCATACCCTAATTTCGTCCGGGGACCATTGTTTGTTGGCATGCGACTTTCGCTTGACCACCTCAAAATGTTTAACACCCATCGTTGTGGAATTCGTAAAGTTCTGAGATGTTTCGAGAAGAAACCGGTCAATAACACGAAAATGAGAGTGTATTTAGCAAAGTGGGGGTGTGTGTAAATAAATTGTTCCACTCTAATTTCATCCGAGGACCATTGTTGATCGCTTCGGAAGGCTTAACACTCATCACGGTGGAATCCATAAAGTTTCGTGAGATTTCAGAAAGGAAACGGCCAAAAACACAAAAATGGGGGTGAACTTATCAAGATAAGAGTGTAAATAGCAAATCGAATCTAGGCCCTTCCGGAACATTTTGGAAATCGGGTTGCTTATGGAGGAAGCAATTGGGCGGCAAGCTCCTCCACGTTGTTGAAAAATGGTTTCCGGGGCTTCTGTGACATCTGTAATGTTTTCGTAAAATTTCCGAAAACCTTGGGTAAGCATATTTCACTTAACATTAGTGAAAGGGAAGATAAAAAGGGATGAAAATCAAATCTAAAACACTTCCATAAGGCTTCCATAACTTTTCCGTAAAGTACGAAAAAGGGGGTGAACTTAGAAATATTCCTCAAGAAGCCTCTGGGTGGCAAGCACCTCTCTTTTTCCCTATAAATAGGGGAGGAGGGCTGTTTCAAAATATTCTGGACCCCTTGGCTATGCATTTCGGCTATTTTAGGGGAAAAAATGTGTCTTGTGAAGAAAATCCAAGCCGAGGTTCTTCCGTAACGCTTCCGTAAGCGATTTTGTGGAAATTCTTCATCGTTCTTCACCGTTCTTCGTTCGTTCTTCATCGTTCTTCAGTCTTCAACCGGTAAGTTCCCGAAATCGAATCTTTCAATTCATTCTATGCACCCTTAGTGGTCTCCACTTGTTTTGTGTACTTTCACTTTAATTTCGCTTACTTTCAGTTTTCTTTTCTTCCGCTTTAACGAGCTTTTTACCGTTTATTTAAGCCGTTTTCTCACCTAATAAATGATAAAATGAATTTCAACCGATAATTTGTGTTGTAATCTCGTTTAATCATTGTTAAAACAAAATCTAACCGATCGTTCACGCTGTAACCACAGTTAAACCAAAAAAAGGCAAAATAATAATAAAATAATCAAAATATCTTTGAATAAAATAATCAAAAAAATCAATTGGACGTTTTTCTTTGGAAGTTTCCTTGAATGAATTGACTAATAACCAAAGTGAAACTAAGGCTAAAATCAACTCACAAATCAAGCTTCGTCCGCAAAAGTCACTCAAAACCGTTTTAAGGTCCGACGCCTTAAACGGTCCTCTTTGCTTTTATCGGTTAACATGGACCGTTCAAAAGCATAAAATCAACACATAACTTTACCGCTTTTGCAAGAACTACGTAGGTCTGATTTCCTCATCGCAATTGAGGATACGTAGAAGCAAAAGCCCCGCTTTTGTCGAGCACCCCAAGAGATCGTTAATGGTCCAACACCTTAACATTTCTCTCTTTTCAAAAACCAAGAGATCGTTAATGGTCCAATGCCTTAACGTTTCTCTCCTTTCAAAAACCAAGAGATCGTTAATGGTCCAACGCCTTAACGTTTCTCTCTTTTCAAAAGAATCAAAAGATCATTTAATGGTCCAATGCCTTAAACAAATTTTGTGCGGTTAAAATCGATCTTGCAGAAAAAGATCAAAACAACTTAACCAACGTTTAGTTCTAAAAGAACTACGTAGGTCTGATTTCCTCATCGCAATTGAGGATACGTAGGAGCGAGGGAAACACCCTTGTCGACCACAAAAAAGATAAAAAATACAAAAGGCATAAAAAGACATAAAAACATAAAAAAGGGAAAAATACTTAATTTTGAAAGTCATATTTGCACACTTGATTGAAGGTTGTTGTCCCTTGTGATGGACGCGTGGGGTGCTAATACCTTCCCCGTGCGTAAAAACAACTCACGAACCTTTCATGCTTAAAGTTCGTAGACCACACCTTTCCAGTTTTTTTGACGTTTTCCTCGAATAAACATTGGTGGCGACTCCGCACATTTTCCTCCCATGGAAGACGCACCCGTGAGCCCCGCATCGCCGAAGGGTAGGTTGCGACAGTTGGCGACTTCACTGGGGACTGTTTTTAGAGAGTTAGGCCTTCTAATCTCGTGCAATATCATGACTTCCTCTTTTGTCGGTTTCCTTTTATTTCTCTTACGTTCTTGTATATAACTCTTTGATGCTTTTCGTGTGTTTTTGAAATGTATGCATGAGATAGATATTTATTCATTTGATGCACACAAACACCAAAACTATTTGTACACACGGTGAGTTAAAAAGGGGCCCTATACCCGGGTCCATGGGAACATAAGGAGTGGAGGTGAATCTGTGGTCATGCTGGGTCTCCAACTTGCTTGATAATAGTGAACCCTCATCTAGAGTTTTCCTCTTTGATAACATATTGTTGTTGGTAGTCCCTACTGCCGCAATATGTTTTTTCGAAGGGGATGATACCTCTAGAAATCATCAAGAGAGATATGACCACCTTGGGAATTATCACTAAAAGCCTTTTAGTTCCTCCCATTTAGGTCCCTAAAATAGGGGCATGAAGTGAACACACTGTGTGCCTTTTAAACACTGCCATGCATATAACCTAAATGTCATGTACGCCTTTGCTGTATGATTATTTGAGGATATTGTCGTGCTGTGTACATCCCCGTGTTGTGCTTTTGCACGTCTGCATCATGTCGTCACGCACACGTTGTATGTTGGTCTCGTCTTTTGTCATGGGAAGCCGGAAGGTCCATATCACCCTCTTAACTACACACATGGGGCACTGCACCCCCAAATGTGTGAGTAAGAATAGATGATTTTCTGGGATCTCGTGTCCGTAAATGCATTCATATCATGCATCGCATAAGCATCTCTTCATGGCATCGTAATGGACGTATCGTTCCTGCATTTGTCACTTATCATTTCATGCATTGCATTTTGCATAAGTCATTTCATCACCATGCATCTGCATCTAACATGTTTTTTTCATACCATTTGTTTTCATGTTTACTCATGCATGATCCTTGCATTTTCCTCTGCAAAACAAAAACAAAAAAAGGAAGCATGAAAATTCATGCTGCATTCTTAGTTTCATATGTTTAGTACCATGAGCCAACCATGTTGGCATCATAAACCCATTTCACTTAAAAAAAAATGATTGAACATGGTACCTAATGCATGGTTAACTAAGAAAAGATGTTTCTTCGGGCATCTCGATCTCATAATTACATTTTCCATGCATAGCATACGTATTCCCGAGTCTTTCATCTCTATGAAATGTTGTTGAAGTATTGGCAATCAAAATTGCCATTCCTTGGG
This sequence comes from Glycine soja, assembly GCF_004193775.1. Classification (NCBI taxonomy): domain Eukaryota; kingdom Viridiplantae; phylum Streptophyta; class Magnoliopsida; order Fabales; family Fabaceae; genus Glycine; species Glycine soja. The sequence goes on from NC_041013.1 coordinate 27,228,794, forward strand.
TTATGGGGTTGAACCAAGCTCATGCTTTTATGAAAAGGTTCATCAAGTCAAGTTGAAGTATGGAAGTAACCACCTTGCAAAAAATTGGGGCAAAAGATGGATCGAGTTACATCACTGCTTCGTCTATTGCCAAACACATTTAGGACTGTTAATGTCCTTGTTACTTCCAATTTCACCTTGACAAAGATGTCATGGACCATGTTGAAAATCTAAATTGATTCAACCCCATGTCCTGCGTAAAATTTCGCAATACTTCAACTGTGCATCATTCGCATACATCCATGCTTTTCATTGGTTGCATTGCTCATTGCATTCTTTCGTTCAAAAAAATGAACTTAATCATTGTTATCAAAAAGAAAAAAACACGCTTTACGACACCCTTACCAAACTCGTGCTAGAGCTAGAGTAATGGGTGAAGCAGAGGAGGTGCAAGAGCAGATGAAGGCCGACATGGAGGCCATGAAAGAGAAAATGGCCACAATGATGGAGGCCATGATGAGCATGAAGAAGATAATGGAAGCCAATGCGGTTGCAGTTGCCGCTACGAGCGCTGTTGCTAAGGTGAACCCGATGCCCCCATCTGATCTCAACCAAATGAATCATCCAACCTCAGATATGGTAGGCAAAGATTTGGGAAGTACGGACGACCCCATGATGTGCAAATTCAAAACAAGCACGCCTTCCCGCCATATGGCTTGCCTCCCAACTATACACCACCCAATGTGGCATACACTCCCATCATGTACATGTCTCTCAACCCATGGGGGAGACACATGAAATTCCCCACCACAATCTAGCCGACTTCGAGCCTTGCCTCGGATATGCCACTAAAGGGCAAGCAGTTGGTGGTATACCCCTGCAAAACACTTTGGAGGGGCCTCAATTTTGCCCACAACCACAACCCTTCTATGGAAAAATGGTGGGTTACACACCTTCAAGCTTTGCAGATTTGGTCTTCGCCGGCGAAAGGATCAAAGTGGGTCTGGAAAAAGGCAAATCTGATTATCATGCTTTGATAAATGTGAAAACTGGGGCAAATGAAAAGGATGAGAATGAGGGAGAAACCCTTGCTATGACCGCCATTCCTACACAGTCAAATTTCCCATCAGCCCAACAATGTCATTACTCAGCCAATAACAGTCCCTCTTACCCAATCATCCACAAAGGCAATCCCTAAATCAACCACAAAGCCTGTTTACCGCACTTCCAATGATGAACGCCACCTTTAGCACAAACCAAAACACCAACCAAGAAATGAATTTTGCAGCGAAAAAGCCTGTAGAATTCACCCCAATTTCGGTGTCCTATGCTGACTTGCTCCCTTATCTACTTGATAATTCAATGGTAGCCATAACCCCAGCCAAGGTTCCTCAACCTCCATTTCTCCGAGGATACGACTCGAACGCAATGTTTGCTTATCATGGAGGAGCCCCGGGGCATTCCATTGAGCACTGTAGGGCCCTGAAGCATAAGGTGCAAGGTCTAATTGATACGGGCTAGCTGAAATTTGAGGAGAATCGCGTGTAAGTCCTCACATTGACAAAAGATGCCACACATGGGGCAATTTGAAGGTTGTTGTTAGATGTCTCTAATGACTCATCAGGATTTTCAAGTTTATGCCATTATTGTAAACCACAGTTACAATGCTAAATAAAATGGATAAATTTAACATCTTTGTCCCTCATCCTCTCGTAATTACATCTTTGCTTCCACTAGAATGTGAGTGCAAGCCATTGGTTTGTTTGCTCAAACGACCTGCACTCCTGAGTTTGGACTTCCAAGACCATTCAATCAGAAATTACTCGTGCTACACATTTGGTGAGGGTGCCATAAAATGACGAGTAAAGCGGAAAAAAAGGTTCAAAAAGAAAAAGGAAAAAACATTTGATTGACTGTGTTTTCAAGTAAAAATATAGACGTTCAAGTGACCTCATTTTATCATTCCGGAAAGTTTGTCTTTTTTAGAGAGAAGTGAGTTATCAAGAATAGGAGTCATTTGACTTAACCTGTCAACTGAAAAAATCCTTCAACTATTTTTCGTCCTTGAAAAATTCTTTTTGCGAGAATTAACTGCTTCTTTCATTCTTCCTTGCTATAAGGTTGTGAAAACAAAACAACGATGGATACCTCAGAGCCCTACACTGGGGCAATGAAAGGCACCATGCAAAAACCTCAAGCGAACCTAGGGGCAGATTAGAAGTTCTCACCCAATAGGTTCCCTACTACAAGGTCATGACGAAAGACAATGATTGGTACCTCAAAGCCCTACACTGGGGCAATGAAAGGAACCATGGAAAAACCTCAAGCGAACCTAGGGGTAGATTAGAAGTTCTCACCCAATAGGTTCCCAGCTACAAGGTCATGATGAAAGATAACAATTGGTACCTCAAAGCCTTACACTAGGGCAATGAGGGGCACTGTGCATGAGCCTCAAGCGAACCTAGGGGTCGATCAAAAGTTCTCACCCATCGATGTTTTTAAAGAAAAAAAGGTAGAGTGAAAAACCCTGGGATTTCAATGGATTGATTAAATGGCTCCATCAACGTCACTCCAAAATTATCAAGTGACTAAATCAAATAGAACATACACTCTGAGGGAGTTTCCGAAGAGATTTGCAAAAGATAGGATGAGGTTGCATGAATTATCACCTCTTTCAAAAGGACAGTCAATCTGTGTTTTCCAAAAAAATCAAATCAAAATCAACATCACAAAATAGGGAAAGAATGTCATGAACATTGTACAACTTTCCATTACATTGTTGCATACGAAGTCTGCATTTACCGCATTTCAAGAGAAAGGTTGCATGCATCTGGATCCCTAAAAATCATGTTAACTACATAGATTTCCTTAATCTAATATCCAGTCTTTTTAAATTTGGGATGACCGGCCCTCTCAATGAGTCAATCTCTTGCTTTCTCATAAGGGTGGACCCTTGGGTACTAGTACCCTCACCTTCAGAGGGCTACACGCCCTCACCTTCAGAGGGCTACACGCCCTAACCTTTAGAGGACTACACGTCCTAGTCATCAGAGGGCTGCACGCCCTCTCCATCAGAGGACTACACGTCCTCGTCATCAGAGGGTTGCACGCCCTCACCTTCAGAGGACTACACGTCCTCGCCTTCAGAGGGCTGCACGCCCTCGCCTTCAGAGGGCTACACACCCTCCCCTTCAGAGGACTACACGTCCTCGCCTTGAGGACTACACGTCCTCATCTTCAAAGGGCTACACGCCCTCACCTTCAGAGGACTAATCGTCCTTGCCTTGAGGACTACAAGTCCTTACCTTCAGAGGACTACACATCCTTACCTTCAGAGGACTACACGTCCTTACCTTCAGAGGACTACACGTCCTCACCTTCAGAGGGCTACACGCCCTCGCCTTCTGAGGACTACACGTTCTGTCCTTGAGGACTACACTCCCTCACCTTCAGAAAGCTACACGCTGTCACCTTTGGAGCACTACACGTCCTCACCTTCAGAGGGCTACACGCCCTCGCCTTCAGAGGACTACACATCCTTGCCTTCAGAGGACTACACGTCCTCGCCTTCAGAGGGCTACACGTCCTCGCTTTCATAGGACTATACGTCCTCGCCTTCAGAGGACTACACATCCTCGACATAACAGGGCTACACGCCCTCACCTTTAGAAGGCTGCACGTCCTCACCTTTAGAGGGTTGCACGCCCTCACCTTTAGAGGGCTCTGCGCCCTCACCTTCAAAGGACTACACGCACTCGCCATCAGAGGGCTGCAAGCCCTCACCTTTAGAGGACTACACGTCCTCTCCATCAGAGGGTTGCACACCCTTGCCTTCAAAGGGCTACAAGTCCTCGCCATTTGAGGGCTGCACGCCCTCACCTTTAGAGGACTACGCGTCCTCGCCTTCAGAGGTCTGCACGCCCTCTCCTTTAGAGGGCTACGCGTCCTCGCCATCAGAGGGTTGCATGCCCTCGCCTTCAGAGTGTTGCATGCCCTCACCTTTAGAGGGCTGCACGCCCTCACCTTCCAAGGGCTACGTGCCCTCACCTTCAAAGGACTACATGTCCTCGCCTTTAGAGGGTCGCACTTCCTCACCTTAAGAGGACTACACGTCTTCGTCTTGAGAGGGCTGCACGCCCTCACCTTCAGAGGACTACACGTCCTCGCCTTCAGAGGGGCATGCATGCCCTCGCCTTTAGAGGACTAGACGTCCTGCTATTAGAGGGTTTCATGCCCTTGCCTTCAGAGGACTAGACTTCCTTACCTTTAGAGGACTACACGTCCTCTCCATCAGAGGGCTGCACGCCCTCACCTTCAGAGGACTACACGCCCTCGCCATCGGAGGACTGTACGCCCTCGCCTTCCGAGGGCTGCTTGCCCTTGCCTTTAGAGAGCTACATACCCTCTTCTTTAGAGGACTACATATCCTCACCTTCAGAGGGCTACACGCCCTCGCCTTTAGAGGACTACACATCCTCACCTTCAGAGGACTATATGCCCTCGCCTTCAGAGGGCAACTCGTCGTCGCCTTTAGAGGGCTACACGCCCTCGCCTTTTGAGGGCTACATGCCCTCGCCTTCAGAGGACTATACGTCGTCACCTTCAGATGGCTGCATGTCCTTACCTTCAGAGGGCTACAGGCCCTCACCTTCAGAGGACTACACGTCCTCACCTTCAGAGGGCTACACGCCCTTGCCTTCAAAGGACTACACGTCCTCGCCTTCAAAGGGCTGCACGTCCTCACTTTTAGAGGGCTCCATATCTACTCCTTTAGAGGACTTAAGGTCCTTTGCCCTTAATGCTTAACCGAGACTTGCGCTCCCGGGTGAGGGGCCAGTAGTTTCCCTTTATCAGTCCCTTGGTCACCCCCCTGATCTTGGAGGAGGACCAACTATGCGAGCACAACCAGAGGGAGGCTATCGTGCAGCTACTGTGCATACTGGGACAAGATTTCACCCGTGCCGCTACAAAGACACGAGTGCGGATCATGCACACCAACATGACCACTCCTACACAGATATGGATGACGTTGCTACTTAGCAACATTCTATCCAGTGACCACAATGTCAATCTCCCCTTGTGGAAGTATCAGTTGGTCTATGCCGTCATGACATAGGGATCGCGCCCGCAAGACATCCTGTGGACCCGGAGATGTCCAACAGGGTCTTGGGGATGGCCGGCAGCGGACAACAGACGCACCGTCACCACCTCCAAAGCCCCTCAGCTCATCTACAAAGGCTGGAGCGTTGCCTACGACCCGTGGCTGACCAACAAGCGACCAAGTCCAAAGCCAAAGGTAAGCAAAAGTACTAGGTCCGTGACCGACAAGTCATCACGCGTCCAGCTCAAGACGTTAAAGAAGCGCTACTAGGAGGCAACCTAGTACCTTTTAAATCTCTGCTTCTTATTTAATCACCTTTGTTTCTCAAGTCATTGTAGGACACACCTAGTTGCTTATGATCCTAGGAATTTAAATAAAACAAGCACAAGCTTGAAAGGTAGTCATACCTCACAAAATATATGTATGTTTGTTTAGGTAGCGAAAATACCTTAGATATGCATGTATGTAATTTAGGTAGCAAAAAAAATACCTCACAAAATATATATGTGTATGTTTAGGTAGCAAGATACCTTGGATACGCATGTATATAGCAAAAATACCTCACAAAAATATACATATGTTTAGGTAGCAAAATACCTCATGAAAAAAAAACAAAAAAGGTAAAATAAAAATAAAATTGGTTAACTAAAAAGCCAACATGCTTTTGAAAGGAAATGAACTTGCCATTCAGAACACAAGGATTTTGAAGAAAAATGTGTATGCACCTAAATGGTGAATATTGTGAAAATTTTCCCGAACGCCCAAAATGGACTTAGATGAATGCATGAATTGATGAAAGAACATGTTTTGGAAACACTGGGTTGACTTAAATGGGAAAAATGAATCCAGAGCCCTAGTGTCACATGACCATAAAAACTTGATGCTTGAGTGTCCACATGGGTGCATGCATGACCAGTTTTGCATAAAATTTTCAAATCATCATTGTTGTATGTGTGTCATGGAAATAAATGTGGGACATCCCCTTTATCCCTGAACTGCTGGCCAAACCAACGCCCTGACATACATCATGTCCAGACGTTCTGCAAGCCTTTTGACCCAAGACCTCAAACCACCATAAACCTTGACTCGGGATGAGAATTTCCATCCCTGTCCTCGGAAGAAGGAACAATGGGGTCTCCCAAGGAAAAAAAAGGTCATTCAATATTGAGCTACTAACACGCTTCAAGAACAAAGAAATTTCCCGATCAAAGATCAGAAGAAAACAAAAGAAAAAGAGAAATTCCTGATCAAAGATAGGAAGAAAACAAAAGAAAAAGAAAAATTCCCGATCAAAGATCAGAAGAAAACAAAATATACAGAAAGGTCTTTGGACCAGACAATATTTGAACAATACAGAATTGTCACAAGTAAACAAGAAAAGAAAGAAAACCACATCTTGAAGTGGTCCCCTCCCTTTGATTGCCAACCAAAATCCTGTGCGCTAGTGACTTTCTTGCCCCGCACTAAACAAAAACAAAAAAGGAAAAGCCCCAAACACTCAGAGCCAAATTCCTCACCAAAACACCATTCCCGAAAAAGTCCTATTGATGCACGATCACGCACATAATCTTTGATTTGATAGGAAATGATTTGCAAAATTAAGTCATGACATATCTATGGTTCAAAATTAGGATAAAACACTTACCTATGTGAGATTGATACACTTCGAGTGATTTTCTTCTATTTTGTTGGACCCAGTGTTTCCTCTAAATGGTCGTTTAGAAACGAAATGCTAACATCCAAAATCTCATTTATGGTTATGAGAAAATTTCATTATCATACTCTCCTTCCCTAATAGACACATTGTTTTTCATCAAAAAATCAGTTGGAGGTTTTGTTTCTTTACTAAAGCATGTTTGCATTTTAGTGAAAAAACACCGAGACTATTTTAGTCTCACAGTTATCAAGAACTATGTAGGTCTGAGTTCCTCATCACAAATTGAGGATATGTAGGAGCAAAAGCCCTACTTTTGTCGACCACCCCACCTTTTGCTATCATAACACAAGAGTCTGGTAGCATGTGGAGACACCTTACGGTTATCCACACCCCGTCATTCAGAGACCCCAAGCCCGATTGACATGCAGAGACCAATGTGGTCATCTGCACCCTTTTCGGAGATGTCAACATCTTCCAGCCGAGACTATTTTAGTCTCACACAGTTAGCAAGAACTACGTAGGTCTGAGTTCCTCATCACAAATTGAGGATACGTAGGAGCAAAAGCCTAGCTTTTATCGACCGCCCCATCTTTTGCTATCGTGACCCGTGAAGTCCGATGACATGTGGAGATACCCAAGTGGTTATCCGCACACACGATTTTTGTTAATCCTAACCCATGAAGTTAGGTGGCAGGCAGAGATACCCAAGTGGTTATCCGTATAAACACTCTTTCGCTATCCGTCAATCTCAGAGTCCAGTAGCATGTAGAGACTAATGTCGTCTTCTGCACCCTTTGTCAATTAAGGGCAAGCAAACCCGTTGACATGCGGCGACTTACGTTGTCTTCTGCACTTTTGCCATCCTGACCCGTGAAGTCAAGTGACATACGGAGATACCCAAGCAGTTATCCGTACAAACAGTTTCTGTCATTTTGACCTGTGAAGTTAGGTGAAATGCAGAGATACCCAAGTGGTTATCCGCACAAACGATTTCTGTTGATCCTAACCCGTGAAGTTAGGTGGCAGGCAGAGATACCCAAGTGTTTATCCGTATAAACACTCTTTCGCTATCCGTCAGACTCAGAGTCCGATGATGTGCCATCATTTTCTTCTATTTTCTAAACCCTTTTTGCACCATTTTAATTACTGATTGGTCTTAATTGCCAATTAATCAGGTAGTTTTATTATTTGGGCTCATTTAGCTAATTTGATGTTTTTAATCTAATTTCAGGAATTAATGAAACATTGGGCTTAATCCGGATTTTGGTTATGGACTTGAAGAGGGCAAATAAAGCAGCGCTTACCTTAGTTAATTTCTAATTAGGAAATTTCGCAATTTTATTTTATGTTGTTCAGTGTTTATTTCGTTTTGTGCCAGAGTATTGTAATAGGGCCCAATGACTTTGAGTGACTCTTTTTAAATAGCAGCCTTGGGATTCGTGCAAGGCATTCTGTTATGCTATTCATTATTCAAAGCTTTTGTTTTAGGGTTTTACGTTTTCTGCTTTGATGCTACTGTTCACGTAATTCAATTTTACGTTTTCTGCTTCTAATTACAGTTTCGTTCTTGCTTCTTCTTCTACTCTCATTTATGTTTCTGTTTCATTTACATTTTTGTTCATTTACGTTCTGTTCATTTACGTTTCTGTTTCATGTTTCATTTGCGTTTTCTGTTTGAATCCATGGAAGGCTAGATTTTCTGGTGTTGTTTCCTTTTGAGGACGAAGCCCAACTCTCTTTGAGGTTTCGCTTGTAATGTGGTTTCCTGGCAGTTTTCCCTTCACCAATTATCCCAATTTCGTGAATATTAATCAGTGCACGCTTCGTGTTCGATTAATTGTGATGCAATCCTACCCCGCAAGGGCATTGGATAGAAAAACTCCAAGTAGATTGGGCCAGAGATGCAAGAGAAGGCCCTAGGGTTCTTATGAGCCTTAGGGTAGATTTCGGGCCCATGGGCTAAGTATGAGCCCCCTTATCTTTGTAAATATTAGATTAAGGTTTCATTATTTTTGAGCCTTGTATTTAGGGCTCCATAATGTAGGTAGGGTACCCTAGAAATATAGGATTTTTCAGCCCTTGTATTTTAGGGCACCTAGACTAGTTTTTGTATTAGGGGTAGTTTTGTAATTTCACATGCACTAAGTGGATATTTGATATGTGTGGTTGGAAATAAATTTAATTGAATTGGTAGAATCCCAATCCAATTAAATTTTAGAGGGGGAGGTGAGCATTTGCTTACTACACCCCATTGTCACATCATATAGTCACACTTTGTGCATGTCCTTCATGCTTTTCATGCCTCATGACACCTAAGCACACTTAGTGGAGAATCTTGGAATTGATATTGGATTAGTGGGCTGAACCATAACTAAAATTCACTAATCATAATTAGTGAAATTTTGGCTCCAAAGTTTGGCTCCACAAATTCAATTTCAAATTCAAGTGAAATTTGAATTTCCCTCCAATTTTGTGTGACACTTAGGCTATAAATAGAGGTCATGTGTGTGCATTTTTTTCAACTTTGATCATTTGAATATTAAACTTCAGATTTCAAAGCTCATTTAGAGCACAAAATTTCGTGCTCTTCTCTCCATCTCCCTTCATTCATCTCCTTCTTCCTCCAAGCTCTTATCCATGGCCTCCTATGGTGGTGAGCTTCTTCTAGACACATCTTCTCCTTGAAGTGGCGTCTCCTCTCTCTCTTCCTTTCTCCATTCCGCTGCCATTCATCTTCCAAGAAGCAAAGGAATCCATTGATGAAGAAGATCCTAGGCCTACAAGCTCCAATGGAGCTTGCACCATGTGGTATCAAAGCATCTTCATCTAGGTGATGTTCTTTTTCTTCCTCTATCTTTTTGTTCGGTGAATTCTCTTTAATTCCTTGTTCTTCATCTTATTCTCCATGTATATCCTCCATTGTCTTGTGGTTTGGTGCTGTTTAGAGTAGATTCAAAAAAAATAAACCGATTAAATCTTAGATCTACACTTGTTCTTGCATTTCTATGGTTCAAATTTTGTAGATCTACTCTTGAATCTTGTTTTTGTGTTGATTTTAGGTTCTATCATTTTGCATTCATAATATTCATGTGCTGAACCTTAGATCTAAATTTTCTTCCAAAATATTGATTAGAAAAAAAACACAAAAATCTAAGTGTAAATCACTTAATCCATGTTGTCTTAGAGTCATGTTTAGTCATAGTAATTGTCACATTATGTTCTAAGTTTGTGTTGAATTTTTATTTTGTTGATTGAATTCTAGATACATTTGTTCATGTATTCTTGTCATTCTTAGCCTATCTTTTTAATTTTGAGTCTAATTCATGTATGTTATTTAGTTCATAACATGTTCTAAATCAATTCCTAGAAGTAGTCTTGTTGTTGAACTCTTTTTTGTTTTCTAAGATTCCTACATGATGCCTATGATGAAGTTGAGTTGTGGTGCTGAGTTGTGGCTGGATTTGTGAATCAAATAAGTCTTAAGCTCTCTTGAATGGGGTTATTCAAGATAATTGAGCATAAGCAAACACAAATTGTAACTATCCAAGCCTTAAGCAACATAAACACTACTCTTGATTTCTAGGTTGAAATCGCTGGTGCTGGCAGCTTGAACATACAAACTTGTATAAATTACTGGGAATTGGTCACTACTTTTTTTGAGCTGAAACTTTTACTGAATTTTCTAGACATCTGGACCAAAATTATAAAAAAAAACCAAGCAATTTGGATTAAAGGAAAAAAATAAGAAAAATCTCACAAGTTGGCAGAAAAATCAGTGTCCAGGAAAAAAAAAGAAAAGTGAAAGGAAAGTGTGCTTGTTGTTTTGGCTCAAAATTTGTTCTATAATTGGTGCCTATTTTATACCAATCCTAGTTCTGAAATTTCAATTGAAAATTATTGTGAAAACAAGTGCCAAAACTAGAGGTTTCTTGAGTCTTTTTTTTAGAGTTTTTCTACTCTATCCATTCTAGGTTTCTCTTTGAGTCCTAGCTTGCTTTTTTGTGCTTTTCATTGCTTTAATTGTTGAATAATCCTTGGAAATTTGTCTTGTTAAAACTCTATTGGTTTAGCTTTCATTTCATTTTTTTTGGTCTTTGGTTATTGCTTGTCTCTTTGTTTCCTTGCTTGTGAGTTTCCATATAGGGAATTCGAAAGGAGGATTGGTGCCATATCTTGAAAAATTTGAGTCAAGAAGCAAGGGGCTAACCACCTTAAGAGCTATTGGACTAAGAAGCACTCCAAATTGAGTGAAACACTAAAGAGAGAATAGCCACTACAATTGAGGACTTTTTTCTTTGTAATTTTGTAATTTGCAATTTGCTTTGCTTTCAAATTTTGTAACAAAAAGGCCTTTCATTGGAAGTAAGTTGGGAGCCTCCGCTAGGTCACCCTACTTCCATTTGTGTGTAATAATTTTAGGCAATTTCCCCTTAGGATAGTGAGTGTTTTGTTGGGAACCTTAAATGAGGTCATCCAAACACTCATAGGATCCGCCTAGTTTGCATTTCTTGCACTTTAATTTCTTGCTTATTTTCATAGCTTATTTCCTTTACCCTCCATTGTCAAACCGCCTAGATAGCTTGCCTTTTACCAATTAGTTTTTACCTTATCTTTCACACCTCTTTTAGTGTTTATTTTGGCTAGTTTCAACCATAGTTTATTTTACCTTTTGTTTTCAATCCCCCAACAAGAAAGAACCATAACTTAGGAACCAACATGAGTCTTCATTCTTCATCTAGTGTTAATGGTGAGGGTTCTACTCCTAAGGACCCCTTGTATAAGATATTAGATGAGTTGAGATCCCTTAAGTTGTGGAAAGAAAAACAAGAGAGAAAAGAAAAAGGTAAAAAAAGAGTAGAAGAAATAAGTCAAGATGAAAGAGAGAAAATAAGAGAGGAAGAAAGAAGAAAAATAATGAAAGAAATGAAAAGAGAAAAACATGTCTCCTATAGTAGTCATAACTCTTGCAAGAGCCTAAGTGAAGAACTTCGTGACTATTATGAAGGAAGGCATAGGTCACATCTTAGACCTCACTCCCATAGGAGAGAAAATGAAAGAAAGCCTCAAGAGGTTAACATTAAACTCCCATACTTCCATGGGAAGGACAATGTAGAGGCTAATTTAGATTGGGAAATAAGGGTAGAGCAACAACTTAAAAGGAAGTCTACTTCAAAATCTTGTGGCTCTCACTCTTATCCAAAGAAAGACCAAGGTCAAGGAATCTTAGGGGTGAGACCTTCTAAGCCCAAAGATGATAAGGGGAAGACAATAGAAAAGCAACCCCTTAAGGCTACTATGCAAGAGAAGACTAGCTCCATGAAGTGCTTTAAATGTCTTGGAAGAGGACACATTACTTCTCAATGCCCCACCAAGAAAACCATGATTATGAGGGGCCAAGACATTTATAGTAGCCAAGATGAGGCTACTACTTCACCTTCCTCTAGTAAAAGTGAAGAATCAAAAGGGGAAGAATCTAGTGAAGAGATCTACCCCCAAGAAGAAGGACAACCTTTAATGGTTAAGGAGAAGTGTAAGGAGGTAAGTGTCTCCTCCAAGAGGTTAGCTAAGAAGGAAAGACATTTTGAAATAAAGACAAATATTAAAGAAATTTCCCTTCTTAGACAACCTCCACATTTTCTCCTTTGTAAAAAGACACTTGTTAGCATTGCCACATCTCTTAGGCTTGAGTTTATTCCTCAAGTAAAGGAGTTGTTGGATGAGGGTTTGGTTCGCAAGAGATTAAATCCTTGTGCTTTGTTGGTGCCCAAAATAGGTATTATTAGGCACCAAATCCCTAAAATAGGTGGTGTGATGAATGTTTTGGGTGGTGCAACACTCTTTTGTAAAATCACTCGTGCACCCAACATCTTCATGATTTGTGTACATAGGGACTCATTAGGTAGGTTTGTTCTTATTTTTAGTTTCAATACAAACTTAGGCACTCATATGGGACACCTTAGGTTTGTCATACTTTTTGGTAGGAATGATCAACATGAAAATACAGAAAAAGGTATGTTCTATTGCTTTACTTTTCTTAATTTTTTAAATTGTGATCAAGGGGTTCCCATGAACCCTAAGAGAATAAAGGTCATTCCTGAGTTGCCCGCTCCACCAAGTGTAAGAAAAATTTGGGGCTTCCAAGACTTAACAAACTTTTACAAAAGGTTTGCCCCATATTTTTCTATACTTGTAGCACCACTCATTGAGTTGGTGAGGAACCATGTTCCTTCATGGGAAGATGCCCAGGAAATGAGTTTTCAGACCTTACCTTACTTCAACATACTAAACACCACTAATACATATGCTTTTGTTCTTTTTGCAGGTGTTGAGGAAAAAAGCCCAGAGTTTCAAGAACATCGGGATTTGAGGTCAAATCCTTTTCAAGGGGGAAGGAATGATGCAATCCTACCCCGCAAGGGCATTGGATAGAAAAACTCCAAGTAGATTGGGCCAGAGATGCAAGAGAAGGCCCTAGGGTTCTTATGAGCCTTAGGGTAGATTTCGGGCCCATGGGCTAAGTATGAGCCTACTTATCTTTGTAAATATTAGATTAAGGTTTCATTATTTTTTAGCCTTGTATTTAGGGCTCCATAATGTAGGTAGGGTACCCTAGAAATATAGGATTTTTCAGCCCTTGTATTTTAGGGCACCTAGACTAGTTTTTGTATTAGGGGTAGTTTTGTAATTTCACATGCACTAAGTGGATATTTGATGTGTGTGGTTGGAAATAAATTTAATTGAATTGGTAGAAGCCCAATCCAATTAAATTTTAGAGGGGGAGGTGAGCATTTGCTTACTACACCCCATTGTCACATCATATAGTCACACTTTGTGCATGTCCTTCATGCTTTTCATGCCTCATGACACCTAAGCACACTTAGTGGAGAATCTTGGATTTGATCTTGGATTAGTGGGCTGAACCATAACTAAAATTCACTAATCATAATTAGTGAAATTTTGGCTCCAAAGTTTGGCTCCACAAATTCAATTTCAAATTCAAGTGAAATTTGAATTTCCCTCCAATTTTGTGTGACACTTAGGCTATAAATAGAGGTCATGTGTGTGCATTTTTTTCAACTTTGATCATTTGAATATTAAACTTCAGATTTCAAAGCTCATTTAGAGCACAAAATTTCGTGCTCTTCTCTCCATCTCCCTTCTTCATTCATCTCCTTCTTCCTCCAAGCTCTTATCCATGGCCTCCTATGGTGGTGAGCTTCTTCTAGACTCATCTTCTCCTTGAAGTGGCGTCTCCTCTCTCTCTTCCTTTCTCCATTCCGCTGCCATTCATCTTCCAAGAAGCAAAGGAATCCATTGATGAAGAAGATCCTAGGCCTACAAGCTCCAATGGAGCTTGCATCAAATTGCCTCTGAGCCTAACTTGCGTTCATGCTTAATGGACGAAGGGCTAACTGGTGTATGTGGTGCCTAATCACGTATTGAAAACCCTAAGTTGATTTTCGCTTAGTAAATTGAAATAGGGTTGGATTAAGTGGTTGACTGTTAGGGACGAATTCTCCATAACCCAGGATAAGAGAATGGCTTCTGAATAAGAGGAAACAACCCGTTTTTAATATTAGTAGTTTTGTATTCCAGTTTACTTGTTCTGCTCTTTAATTACCAAACAACCAAACCCCCCCCCAATCGTTACTGTTACTGCAAGTATATTATGAACATTTGGTTTGTCACTGCTCGTTGGGAAACGACCTAGGATCACTTCCTAGTTACTGCATTTTCATGTTTATTTGATTCGGGTACGGCCTCGATCAAATTTGGCGCCGTTGCCGGGGAGCAGCGTCCAAAGGTTCATAATAGCTAGCTAGTGTTGTGTGTTTAATCCTTTCGTGATTTATGTTTAATTGTTAGTATTGTGTTAGTATGTGTGTTAGTGTTGTTTAGTGTCCTGGTATTTTGTTTAATGTGTGTTCTGTTTCAGTTTTCCCATTAAGCGTTTCCCCTATTTCAGTTTTGGGTGTTTTGCTGTGAATAGTGTTTTGCGACGGACTTAGCGACCATTTCTGCTTGCGGCAAACCAGAGTAGTAGTAGAAATCCCTTAGCGACGGATTTTAGCGACCACCCATGCTGAATTATTTGTGATTTTTTGTTTTAGTAGCTAGGGTTGTTATTTTTGGCTGAATTTTTTTGTGGTAACTTCTTTTAATCCATATTTTGTGGGAAAAATAACTAGAGCCTTTAGTTTGGTCAGATTTGAAAGTTCCAAAAAACTAGCAAATTTTGTGTTTGTCAAAACTTCAAACGGCCATAACTTTTGCTCCGGTTATCAGAATCGCAATTATTATATATGCATTTGGGGTAGAAAAAAATTTCCTACGCTGTGGCAGCCTGCCATAGGCCGGCTGAGGTCTCCATCGTCCAAAAAAAGCAATTCTGTCGAAAGTTTTTTATTTTTCAAGTTTTATTCACTTATTTTTCTTAACCTACCAATTTTAGCTTTCATAGTTAGACTTTGAATTTTTGTCTGAAACTGTTTGTGCTATCTTCTCATCATTTTATAAGGTTGCTCACAAAATTTCAAGTCATTTGAATATCCTTTGAGGGTAGCTGTAGTTCAAACCTACACCTTTATTTATATGACAAGGCAACTAGTTGTGTGCATGCTGAATGTAGTGTATGACTAGAGGCAATCCATCTGACTTACAACCCTTTGATCCTGAGATAGATAGGACATTTCACATATTAGTTAGGCATCATTTTATACCTTTTGATCATTTTGAGCATTCCATAACTGGTGAATCTGTGCATTCTATTATTGGTGATTTTGAACATCCTGATCTTGAGCATTATAATTTTGAGCATTCTGATTCTGAGCATTCTGATTTTGCACATTCTGAGAACATGGCACAACCTCCACCCCGTGAGAGGACTCTAAGGGAAATGGCTGCACCTGATTTCACCTACGAAAGCTTGTGCATCCAATACCCTGATGAGGATGTCCCATATGTTCTTAAAACTGGACTGATTCATTTGCTTCCAAAGTTTCATGGCCTTGCAGGTGAAGATCCGCACAAACATTTGAAAGAATTTCACATTGTCTGCTCCACCATGAAACCCCCAGATGTCCAAGAGGATCACATATTTCTGAAGGCTTTTCCTCATTCATTAGAGGGAGTGGCAAAGGACTGGCTGTATTACCTTGCTCCAAGGTCCATCACGAGCTGGGATGACCTTAAGAGAGTATTCTTAGAAAAAAATTTCCCTGCTTCCAGGACCACAACCATCAGGAAGGATATCTCAGGTATTAGACAACTCAGTGGAGAGAGCCTGTATGAGTATTGGGAGAGATTTAAGAAACTATGTGCCAGTTGCCCCCACCATCAGATTTCAGAACAGCTTCTTCTCCAATATTTTTATAAAGGACTCAGTAATATGGAGAGAAGTATGATAGATGCTGCCAGTGGTGGAGCCCTTGGAGACATGACTCCTGCTGAAGCCAGAAATTTAATTGAGAAGATGGCTTCCAACTCCCAGCAGACCATACATTCCTCCACCAATCCAACAACAGCAACAACCCCAGAAACAACCAACAGTTGAGGCCCCTCCACAACCTTCCCTCGAAGAACTTGTGAGGCAAATGATTGGGAGGGGGGGTTTGTTTGTTTTGTGATTAAAGAGCAGAACAAGTAAACTGGAATACGAAATTACTAATATTAAAAACGGGTTGTTTCCTTTGATTCAGAAGCCATTCTCTTATCCTGGGTTATGGAGAATTCGTCCCTAACAGTCAACCACTTAATCCAACCCTATTTCAATTTACTAAGCGAAAATCAACTTAGGGTTGTCAATACGTGATTAGGCACCACATACACCAGTTAGCCCTTCGTCCATTAAGCATGAACGCAAGTTAGGCTCAGAGGCAATTAATCGAACACGAAGCGTGCACTGATTAATATTCACGAATTTGGGATAACTAGTGAAGGGAAAACTGCCAGGGAACCACATTTCAAGCGAAACCTCAAAGAGAGTTGGGCTTCGTCCTCAAAAGGAAACAACACCAGAAAATCTAGCCTTCCATGGATTCAAACAGAAAACGCAAATGAAACATGAAGCAGAAACGTAAATGAACAAAAACGTAAATGAACAGAAACGTAGATGAAACAGAAACGTAAATGAGAGTAGAAGAAGAAGCAAGAACGAAATTGTAATTAGGAACAGAAAACGTAAAATTGCATTACGTGAACAGTAGCATTAAGCAGAAAAACCAAAACCCTAAAACAAAAGCTCTGAATAATGAATAGCATAACAGAATGCCCTGCACGAATCCCAAGGCTGCTATTTAAAAAGAGTCACTCAAAGGCACTGGGCCCTATTACAATACTCTGGCCCAAAACGAAATAAACACTAAACAACATAAAATAAAATTGCGAAATTTCCTAATTAGAAATTAACTAAGGTAAGCGCTGCTTAATTTGCCCTCTTCAAGTCCATAACCAAAATCCGGATTAAGCCCAATGTTTCATTAATTCCTGAAATTAGATTAAAAACATCAAATTAGCTAAATGAGCCCAAATAATAAAACTGTCTGATTAATTGACAATTAAGACCAATCAGTAATTAAAATGGTGCAAAAAGGGTTTAGAAAATAGAAGAAAATGATGGCACATCAAAACCCCCCATACTTAGCCTTTTGCACTCCTGGGCAAAATGAAACAAAGAACAAAATCCAAGGATATCAAAGAGAGACAAACAAACACATTCACATATTTCTCAATGAACATCAAGGAATGAAAGGAATGGGTAACATCTAACATAAGGAGATTCAAAAAGTCAAGACATTCATGAAAATCATCCAAGCAACCCAATCATGGCAAAATAGTTAATCAGCTCAAGAATGAAAAGTGATAAAGCCTCACAAGATATACACTCTATCTCTCAAGTGTCTAGGCTACTATTTACCCTCAAAGCACCCATGAAAGCAAACACCACATAGACTTGGCAAGATTCTAAAATTGACAATCAACCCACAAACACAAGCACATGAGGATCAAAAGGTCTTTTAAGGTTGTAATGGGGCCAAGGACAAGGTATGGATAAATATGGAATAAGTGGCTAAATCCCAAAGGAATAGAGGAGCAAAGGAGAATAAGTGCATATTAAGAAAAAAATAAGAAAATAAAAAGAAGTAAAGATAAAAATTAAACATGAAGAGTAGAACCAAGAGTTTCATCATTCTTGTGCCATTTAAGATCTTATTCACTCAACTTTATTGCTTTTCTTTTTCTTTTTTCGATTTTTTTTTTCGAATATTTTTTTTTTTTTTACTCTATAGCCTTTGAGAAACAACATTTCATTCAGCATGTCCAACATTTAACCAATATACAATGTACATCAAGTATGGCCCAAAATACATCATGAAGCATAGCCAACAAAACAAGTTGTCCAATGAAACAAAAACCCCCCATACTTATTCCCAAAACAATTCCAAAGCTCCAAAATTCCTTAAGGATATGGTGATATCATGGTTTTTCACTTAAGGCTTGTAGTGAGCTTCAAAACAAGGAAATGGAAACAAGGCTCAAAAGGGCTATCAAAGGAATTAATTCAAGGTAAGTCCATTTGGCTAGAAGCTTATAAGAACAAAATTGCCTCAATCATTTCCAAATATGCATGTGAATTAGGACGCATCAACAAGAATCAAGGCAAGGCTATTGTGCAAGCAATCAATGGGGCAAAACACACCAAATGATTATGATGATGGATGGCTCAAATTCTCACAAAGGTAAAATCATCACTTTCAAATTGAGCTTTCAAAACTATCATGACATGTAGAGAAGAATCAAGGATTTCAAGTCACAAAATGTCAAGAACTTTTATTTTCAAAACAATTACCCATTTCTTGAACATATCCTATAATTCAAAGAAAAACATGCAAAGTCGTACGTGCACACAAAATTGACCCAAAATATTAAACTAAAAATCCGACGAAACTAATAACATTAACAAATTAACACAACTAACAAATTAACAAAACCAACAAAACTAGCAAAACCAAAGAACACTCCCCCCCATACTTAAACAACACATTGTCCTCAATGTAGCACAATTAAAAGATTAAAAACAATTAAATCATCAAAGAGAATCGGACAAGTGTAATAAAAGCAAAGAAGGAGATAGGAAAAGAAAAACTCCCTAAGTCATGGTGGAGGAAGAGTAGGGTGGAGTAAGGAAGTCTCTTCCACCACTACGTCCACTAAAGAAGGGTTCGTGAGGAATGGCTTAAGTCGATGTCCATTGACCTTGAAGCTCTTGTTTGTGGAGTCGCTTTTGATCTCAACTGTACCATAAGGAAAAACATTAGTAACAACAAAAGGACCAATCCACTTAGACCTCAACTTACCACTCATGAGTCCAAACCTAGAATTATACAATAACACTTTTTGCCCAACCACGAAGTCTTTTTTAACTATCATACTATCATGGAACTTCTTGGTCTTTTCTTTGTAGAACTTGGCATTCTCGTAGGCTTCTAGGCGGATTTCATCTAACTCACTCAGTTGCAACTTCCTTTCCTCGCCAGCTTGATCCATAGAGAAGTTGCAAGTCTTCACTGCCCAGTATGCTTTGTGCTCAATTTCTACTGGAAGATGACATGCTTTTCCAAAGACAACCCGATAAGGAGACATTCCTATAGGTGCTTTGTTGGCAGTCCGATGTGCCCAGAGAGCATCATCAAGCCTGGTACTCCAATCTTTCCTGCTTGGCTGCACAATCTTCTCTAGAATTCTCTTGATTTCCCTGTTAGAAATTTCTGCCTGTCCATTAGTCTGGGGGTGGTATGGTGTGGATACCCTGTGTACCACCCCGTACTTTTTAAGCAGGGCATGCATTGTCCTGTTGCAAAAATGGGTTCCTTGATCACTAACAATTGCTTTAGGTACTCCAAACCTGCAAAACAGATTAGACTTGACAAAGTCTGTGACAACTTTAGCATCATTAGTTCTAGTGGGCTTGGCTTCCACCCATTTTGAAACATAGTCAACTGCAAGGAGAATGTAAACATAACCAAAAGAGACAGGAAAAGGACCCATGAAATCTATACCCCAGACATCAAACACCTCACAGAATAGCATAGGTTGCTGAGGCATTTGTTGTCGCCATGTAAATGTATTTCCTGCTATCTGACACTGCTCACAAGTGCTGCAGATCTTCCACGCATCTTTAAAGATGGTGGGCCAATAAAAACCACAATCAAGCACTTTGCGAGCTATCCTTTGAACACCCAGATGACCTCCCGGTGCGGAAGAATGACAGAACTGCAGGACAGAGTCAGTCTCATGATCTGGAATGCACCTTCTAATGACCTGATCACTGCACAATTTCCACAAGTAGGGGTCATCCCAAATAAAATGCTTAGCATCACTTTTAATTTTATCTTTTTGGGCCTTAGATGCTAAGGGAGGAAAAACAGAGGCAACTAAATAATTGACAATGTTAGCAAACCAGGGAGTAGAAAGAGAGTCAGAAATACTATACAGTATATACAAATGATCATCCGGGAAATCATCCCGAATAGGTGAATCTGCATCAGAGACACGTTCGATCCGACTCAAATGATCAGCAATTAGATTTTGTGCTCCGCTCCTATCACGGATCTCCAAGTCAAACTCTTGGAGCCAGAGCATCCATCGGATCAACCTAGGCTTAGAATCAGCCTTCTTCAACAAGTACTTTAGAGCTGCATGGTTCTGTATAAACAATAATGCGAGTACCAAGCAAATAAGATCAAAATTTTTCAAGAGCAAAAACTATGGCTAGAAGCTCTTTCTCAGTAGTAGTATAATTTGCTTGGGCAGCATCTAAAGTCCTAGAAGCATAATATATCACCCTGGGCAATTTATCAATTTTCTGAGCAAGGACAACCCCCAATGCATAATTTGATGCATCACACATAAGCTCAAAAGGGGCTGTCCAGTCAGGTGCCTGGATGATGGGGGTGGTAGTCAGCGCTCTTTTGAGGCAATCAAAAGCCTCTTTGCATCTGTCATTAAAGTCAAACTCCACCTCCTTTTGCAACAAGTTGGACAATGGAAGGGCTACTTTGCTAAAATCCCTTATAAAGCGCCTGTAGAATCCTGCATGACCAAGAAAAGATCGCACCTCTCGCACACAAGAGGGGTAAGGCAATTGTGAAATAACAGAAATTTTTGCAGGATCTACTTCAATACCCTTATTGGAAATAATGTGGCCTAAACTATACCTTGCTCACCATAAAATGACATTTTTCAAAATTTAGAACAAGGTTAGTTTCAATGCATCTATTCAAAACTTTTTCCA